>NW_019525660.1:5808703-5897500 GCF_002814215.2 Seriola lalandi dorsalis | reverse complement strand
TAGACAGCATTTATGGAACCTCATTTTAGTAATTATTGTTGAATAAAACTTGTATTATCAACGTTGTCTTTGCACTGTGGTGATACGAACTTGCGTAAGCTTTTAGTTTTTGGTTATAAGTATTGTTATTTCCTGGGGTGCAATTCCCCAGGTGGCGTTGTTCGGCAACATATTCACCCTATGACCGCCACTCTTGTCACACAAGCTCAAAACAGCTAGGGGATGCATTTTCTTTTCAAAATGGTGGGCTTGGGGTAATTTGTGCCGAAGGGCCTGGGCACAACTTACCCCAACTTATGATTATTTACTATATATTACTTTATTGTATTTTATTGTTATTGTACATTGTATTCTTTCATTTGATCACTAAAACTATGTGACATTCTTAATTTTAGACCAAAATCCATCATGCCACGTGAATACAAACGGAAGACAGAGAGGGTTTCAACTCCTCCAGTAGCTCAGAAGAGAGTGACTTTCTGATTCCACTTAGCGATGCCACTGATTATGAGAGTTCAGATGTCCAGAGTGATGATGATGATGATGGTGACAAGGATCTGTCTGCTGGTAACTTTGTCATTGTGAGGTTTGCAGGTAAAAAATCCAAATCCTATAACTATGTTGGATTGGTGGAGAATGTTGAAGGTGATGAGATCAGTGCAAAGTTTCTGAAGCAAAGTTGTAAGAGGTCTGTTGATTGAAAGCCCATCTTCACATTTAAAGAGAATGATGAAGGAGTCATCCCTAAAGGTGATGTGCTCAAGAAACTACCCACACCACAAAAACTTGGTGGTACTGCTAGAAGGGAGCATAAGTTCAAATTTCCATGCAGCATTGAAAAGTGGGATGTTCAGTAGTAGGCCGAATCTGTGAAGAGATTCAGATGCAGATAATTTGCATGATTAGGTGTTCATTTTGGATTTTTTATTTTGTTCTGAGTGTGTTGCTCTGAATCTAGGTGTGTTCATGTCTTGTTTAAGTTCATGTCATGTTCATGTTGTTAAATTAATGTTAAATAAGTGATTTTGTATTGTATTGAATTTGTCTTGCTTTTATATAGCATTATCGTTTGTGAGATTAAAATGATCTGTTTTACTTAAATTATCAATGGCACAATTTACCCCAGTGTATTCTCTCTAATGGCACAACTTACCCCGCACCGGGGGCAAGTTGTGCCACAAGACCACTTTTTTTCTAAAGCTATATTTCTCAAACAGTTTATTTAAGATCCAAAGTGATTGTTCCCAGGGATGCACAACATCCTAAACTATATGTACATATTTTAGTTGGAGGCATTACTGTAATCCCCTTGCTTTAAAGGCACTTTAAGTAAAAAATGGCACTACTTACCCCACTCCCCCCTAATGGACAATTACTGATTGTGGGAGAGTAAAACCAGGCGTAACCCATACGGCGTGTGCCCAGCTTTAGTTAAAGTTGCCTGATCATCCCAATCTTCACATCATGGTTCCCATTTTAATGCATGTGTAACACTTATGAGAGGTTAAAGAAAGTGATGTAGAAATATGGATGATATGGAATGGGCTAGTGCAGGTTCGTCTATGGAACTGTAGTTGAAAATTAATAAAACACAGGGGACTGAGGGGGGGACCATGCATGAGGCTGGTCAACAGATGATTTGAGTGGGTGTGTGAGGTTCGGGCTAATCCTTCCGGCTCGCCATCCAGTTCTTCATCCAGTTTTCTTATCCAGTTTAAAAAGCCTGACCTGTTTTTAATTAAACAGGTAAATCAGTCAATAAGTCAATTCCATTAATTCCATATTCATTTCCTCTTAAAACACAGTCATCTGGCTCCCCGTTGTTCAGCAGTTGTTTAAGATTTGAGATTCCACCTTGCAGCTCAGCACACTTCACAGCAGTAGACAAAACTGAATCCATGGTTCCCAAGTTGTGAGAATTGAGAAGTTCCCATCAAATCCAAAAGAGCTTCACAGAGTAGTGTTCAATCAGCAGTGCATGTAGTGAGTGAAGGCAATCAATGCAGGTGAGGCAAATCACACAGAGGAAAAGGCGGGACAAACTCAAGGAAAAGGGACTTCTGATTGGCCCACATGACAGCGCAAGATGACAGGCAAGATGACTTTTGGCTGGTTCAGACAGCCAATCTACCTGTCAGAGTTTCACACTACCTGGGTTACACATGACATGATCACTTTTTCTTCCCAGCACTAAAAACCACCCTCTTTGATGAATCATATCTACCTGCGGTGAAAACAACATGTCCCACTGAGACAAACTGAAGCTCTGCTGCAAATGAAAATACCTCTATTAGACTGATTGTTAACTACATTGTTGAAAACCAGGTTTGATTTATGAATCAATTTGTCATTGTCAAAGACTCTCAAAGCAGAGACGACAGTGCTCAGTGGATTTTCATTTGTCATCTCAGGATTTGTCTCTGCTTTGATACTAGCCTTTTTCTCTCTCACATTCACAAAATTGCTTTCCCTTTGTCAGACCTGATAATCACTCGTGTATTGTAGTTGCTTAATAATTGGGATAGAAGTCTGATGCAAGAACCAATCTGAAGAAAAAAAAATCCCCCTGCCTCATCTAAAGGTTATAAGGCAGATGTTGTCAGCCAGAGAATAATGACTGAATGTGTCAGTGGTAAATGTCAACACCGGATACATGATACAGTTTGGACAAGACAACTGTTTTATGAAATCTCTGACAATTAAAGTAAAATGCACAGTTTTATTAATGTGTATGTGTGTGTCTGTTTGTTCTTTGACACAGACTCAGGCCCAATTGTTCCTCTTGGAGAGATCTGCCTCTTTGATGGTTTGACGTCTGGCTTTTATCTTGGTGGAGGCTGCTTTATTAATTGCTCAGAAAAGAATAACAAAAGCTGAATGGGAATGTGCAGAAATCAAACTTGAATGACTGTTTGATGCCTTTGATGTTGGTCATACCATAAAGTTCCTGAGTGACGACATTCAGTCAGAGAGTAGCTTGTTTATGACTCACTCTCTGCTCGCCTCTCCTCCTCCATGTTGCTCGAGAGTATCTGCCAAATGTTGGATTTTATTTGATTCAAAAGAGTTAGGTGTGGCCCTGGTAACTAGACTCTGCAGAGCACTTTGACCCAAAGGACCCAATAATGAGATGTTCAATCCAAAAGGGATGTATTAATCATCTAAATGTTGGATGAATCAAAACATCATTTTCATTTGCATTATGTTTTTTTAGTTTTGAGGGGATGACACACTATTACAAAAATCCTCCCTGCATCAGAAATGACAGTGGGTGACATTACAAGTTTATCCTGTCATTCTTCTGTTCAGTGGCTGAGCAAAATGTGTGGAAAGATTCTGGATCTGTGGAACCTCATGGTGAAGCCAACATGGCAGGAGGTCCTAACCACAGATCCATAAAAAATGCTCATAATGTCTCCCATCAGATCAGAAACACTTTGTTGAGTAGTTCCAACTGCAAAAACTCGTAAGCTGTCAAGAGATGTTGCTCCTGCTTCAGTGTGTAAGGTCTTAATGTAACACTACCTGGCTGCTGAAGGCCTGTTATCTATTACTGTCAGTGACCTATTACTCTGCATTATTTTCCTGTCTTTCACTTTAGTTTCAGACCAGATGTTAAACAGTGAACAAACTAGAGGGCAAAAAGAAGAGTAGCACATAATCATACAAAGCAGCTAATCTTGATGCTATGGACCACATCACAATATTAAAAGTCCCCTGTTATGAAATGGAGCTGCTTTGCACAAGGATGCACCTGCATGTGCATGTTAAGATATTCTGCAATACACAAGCAAACGCAGTGAAGAAGACTGCAGCTATACATGTATGTAAAAATTCCATCGTCTCATCTTTTTTTGCTGTCATGTCTCTGTTTAAGATTTTTCACTCGAGTCCCAATGGACACACTCCATCTGTCCAGGTAGGTGTATTATAATTCAATCTATTTGGACTTGCACTGCTAAACCTGGCAGAAAATGAGTGTATTGTATGCTGCTATAGCTTGCACAGCTGTCCAAGAGAGCACATCTGCTCACTCCATTGGAAATAATGGTCTGGCTCTGACAATGTTGAACTGGTGCTTTTGATGTAAAACCCCTATCAATCCTGGGAGAAACAAAGCACTGAAGCAGAGTTTGAATAACAACCAGTAATCTCCATCCATGTGTTTAGCTTTTTATTTACTAACACTGCTGAAAATACATAGATACATTAATGCAACACTAAAACACAACTCAATAGTCTGGTTTTAAAGGAAGTCACTGAAACTGCACAACTGTAAAAACCCTGCTGTCATTGATAGAACCCCTACTGTCAGGGATAAAAACCCTGCACGTGGTGATAGAAACCTTACTGTCAGTGATAGAAACACTACTGTCAGTAATATAAACCCTGCTGTCAGTAATAGAACCCCTACTCTCAGTCATAAAAACCCTACTGTTAGTGATATAAACCACGACGTTTATGGAAATCCTACTGTCAGTTATTGAAACCCTACTGTCAGTGATAAAAACCCTACTATCCATTATAGAAATCCTACTGTCAATTATAGAAACCCCTGCTGTCAGTGAAACCCTGTTGTCACTGATAGAAACCCTGGCATCCTTTATGGAAATCCTACTGTCAGTTATTGAAACCCTATTGTCAGTGATAAAAACCCTACTGTCAGTGATAGAAACACTATTGTCAGTGATAGAAACCCTACTGTCAGACTGTCAGTGGTACAAACCCTTCTGTAAGTGATATAAGCCCTGCAATCAGTGTTAGAAACCCTGCTGTCAGTGATATAAGCCCTGCAGTCAGTGTTAGAAACCCTACTGTCAATGATAAAAAACCCTACTGTCAGTGATAAAAAACCCTGTTGTCAGTGATAAAAAAAAACTCTGCTGTCAGTCACTAATAAAACATTTTTATCACTGACAGCAGTAGTAGTAGAAACCCTAGTGCCATAAACTATCTCCCTTGGTCCAATTATGCAGTCAAATGGTTTTTCACACTGCTACAGTGCTGATGATACCCAGCTCGATGCATAATGGCCCAACTGTGTGGTGGGAAGGACAGGTAGATTTTCACTGGATGTGTCCTCTGTCACTCAGTCATTTTGCTTCACACAACATAATATAAAAAGATGAGGTCCTATATGACTGAGGATGCTGCTCAGCTCCTACAAGCAGTGGTAATCTCTGACCTTGACTACTGTAACACCCTTCTGCCATGGCTGCCAGCATGCTCATTAAAGCCTCTGCAAATGGTACTAAATGCAACAGCACATCTGGTCTTTAACCTGCCAATGACTCATATCACTCAACTTTTCATTACTCTCCACTGGCTCCTTGTTGTTGCTCGCATTTCAGTAAGTTCAAATCACAGCACCCACCTACCTGAAATCATTCAGGTGTATCAGCCTTCATCATCTTGTTCACTACTATCTGCAAATGGACAACTATTCCAACCAAGGCAGGAAATCTCAGTCCAATTTCTTCTCTTCTCTCTTCGCTCTCTACTTCTTCAGAGAGTTCTCACCTAATATTCTGTCTGTCTGTCTGTCTCTCTCTTTTCTCTCACACTCTCTGTCTCTCTCTCTTTCCTTCTCCAACTGTGAATGTGTTAACTGTAATTGTACTTTCCTTTGCAGCAGTTACAATTCCAACAATGCAGCTGGGCATGCAGAAATAAATCCTGGCAGTGAAAATGGCAACAGTAGGATGTTGTTTTTATGGTAAAGCTTTTTTCTCAGAAAAAGATCTTTGGTACCAACTTGCTCCATAGCCTTGATAGAATTTAAGCACCAAATAAATACAGTAGAAACCACTGATCTATGAGTGGTAACTGGTGAGTAACAGTGGTATACAGCAAAAGGTGTGAAGGGATACAGTAAGGTCTGACTGTTATATGGGGTACTTTGATCACTTCATTGAAGTTTTGTCCATCTCTGAACTCCTTGGTACATGTTTGTGCTCATATTGCGTGGAAGCTTCTATGTTTCTTGCTCCCTGGTGAGGGCCACATCATAACCAAAACAGTGTTTTTAAGGAAGCCTTAAACTTTTTCTTTAATCATGCCTTGAAACACCAATTTTGTCATACCAAAGCACTCCTGTTTAACTTCACTGTGTCACTGATTAAACACAGGTCATTTAAATGTTCTTGCTGATATAAATGTTGAAAGCATTTCTTACAGGATACAGTATGTAAAAGAAGCGGTTCATTTAAAAAAAAAAAAACTGAAATACCACCAGTGGGCTTTTACCATACTTGTAAGGCTGTTTCCAAAACTCAACCAATAAAGTGTCAGTTTGATGATTTGTTCTTTCCATCACTGATATTCACACCTGCCACGTGTCTTTATTGAACTACATTTCTAATGTTTAGAGAAGATGATACTTACTCAGGGGTGATAGATAAAAACTTAAGGTGAAAGAAACAGAGGATAAACAGAGAAAAAGACTGGATGAAACAAAGGAAGAAACAGACGGATTGATGGAGGTGGTGGGTGAAATAACAGTTAACCAGGCCGACATAGTGAAACTGGATTGATTATGTCTTATCAGCACCTAAACCTGACAACAGGACACACATGATTTCAGGCCACACACACACACACACACACCACACACACACACACACACACACCAAATGAAGCTGTCTGTCTTAATTATTTTCTCTCATTTGTATGCAATGATCCAGGTTCTTGATTCAGGAAGGATGAGGAAAAGATGTGTGGTGTGTGTGTGTTCTGTTATGTGTGTATGTGTTTGAGTGGTTGGTGAGGTGGGGTGGTGGTGGTGGCTTATGTTAGATTTGTCACATAATATTAATACCTTACAAACAAATGTATATATGAATAAAATTATGAAAAACAATTAAGATAATGTAAACATGTAAAATTTGAGCTTTTGCTACAACATTATTATGCATTTAAATAAATACTATTGTGTGCTCTTTTATTGTGACATATTTTCATCTACATTTGGTTTAAATTGTGGCTGAAAACTAATGTTGAAAAAAGTTGATTAGTTGATTGACAGAAAATACATCTGCAACAGTTGTGATACTAATAATCATTTACTGAACTACGTATCAATCAAAAAGTTCAGTCACTCTGGCTGCAGCTGCTTCACTGTGAGGCTCTGCTGTTTTTCTGTTGTTGATATCACACTAAACAGAATCTAATTTTTTTGGTCAGACAAAAAAAGACATTTGAGCACAGCTAATGTAAATACAGTATGTCCGTATTTTCTGATATTTTTCATCAAAAGAAAAAAAAAAAGCAAATTTAGTTGATAATAAGAATATTAATTAGTTGCAGCCCTACTGAAAACCCAATCAAAATGATTTAGGGGTAGGTGAAAACCGGTTCTTAAAGTTCCTCTGCAGACATGTTTTACATGTAAAAAATACTCTCCTACAATTACTTTTTGTTTAAAAACATTTTACGTGAATTAAAAATGGTAACTTGGGGCTGGCTTACTTCCTCAATGATAAATTCTGGATCAGGCCTTGTGCCCTGCCCACCACTGCTGCTTGCTCTAGGTTGAGAGGGGAAACAGTGTAACAATGTGGTTAGAGGAGGAAACATCAGCCACATTTTTAAGCCTCAGTCAGACCCAGACTCAGATGAGGAGTCTGTTGTGACCAAAATCAGCAACTAGCAGACATATCAGAACAATTAGCGTATTTAGGATCTTTTATTTGTTTATGTTGTTTGCCAGCTTGTAACTGGCAGTGGCTGACACAGTGTTAGTGGTTGTGCTAATGCAAACTCTAGCTCTCTGTACTGACAAGGTTTCAGGTTTATTTTGCCCCGCCCCCCATCCCCACAAGTTGACGGGATTGGTTCCTTAGGTATATGACGTTCCCTGGCTGTCTGATTTTGTTTTTATGAGACTTATGAGTCATTGGTTCAATTCAATTTCAATTTTATTTCTATAGTACCAAATCATACTGTACATTATCTTAAGGCACTTTACAGGGTAAGATCATGTCCTTACAATATTATAGAGAGAAACCCAACAGTTCCTACAATCAGCAGCGCTTGGCAACATTGGAGAGGAAAGACTCCTTTTTAACAAGAAGAAACCTCCAACAGAACCAGACTCAGGGTGGACGGCCATCCTACTTGGTTCACTGCAGTTTCAAGGTGGCAATACATAGTCCTGGCGTGGACTCTTTATTACACTCATGGTATGTCTTGTATTATATAAAAGACATGATATAGACATGTTAACAAGGTTAAACACTTTCACTTTTCATTCTAGGGGTTTTTTAAATCTTATTGAAATTTAAATTGAAATTATAAGTCATTCATTCATTATAAGTAACATCATAGGAACAGTTTGACGCTTTGGAACATATGCTTATTCATTTTGTTGCTGAGCTTCTGATCTTCAGAGGTGCTAGTCATAGGATTTTCTTACCTTAACAGAAAGCCAGATGAACTGTTTTCCTCTGTCTCCAGTCTTTTTGCTAAGATAAGCTTATTGTCTCCTGGTTGTGTTATGAATGATTTCCTAAAATCCCAGTTCATACTGTCTCACCTCAAACCTTCTCTCCAAACCTGATAGACACCTGCAGCAAACCTGAATCAGCTGGGACACATTTCCAGTCTTTACCAGCCTTTGCAAGCAAGTAGGTGTCATGTTTCAGCTTTGGACAGAAGAGGATTGTCTGGCCTTAATGAAGTATTGATGTTTTATGAGAGGTTGTGCACAGGAATCACTGCTTTTCTTTCTTACTGAGGGGCTACAGTATGATCTCATCTACAGACAAACACACACACACACACACACACACACACACACCACAGTGAGAGAGAGAGAGAGAGAGAGAGAGAGAGAGTAGCCTGATACATACAGTTCTTGTGTTTATGAGTTTGGATGATATCACTGGATATGCTGGACTGACTGACTGATGCTACAGCTGCAACATTTACACACACACATTCACACACACACATACAAACAAACCTCACGAACTCTTTGACTGGCCTGGTTCAGGCAGCAGATCTGCTTTCCCACGCTTCCAAACTGGAGCAGACTGTCCTGGAACAAGATACCGTGAAATATTGTAACACTGGACACACTATCGGAATATTGTGTCTCATGTCCAGACAGTCATGTTAGTCCACTGGACCCCTCATCTACCACTCAGACACACACACACACACACACACACACACACACACACACACACACACACACACACACAGGTCTCACAGATTGTTTTGTTGGATTTCTAATTGAGGAAAACAGAGGATCAGATATGCTGTACATGTAGCCATGTTAATCCAGCCAGCCTGATGGATTACATGTAAAAGTGGGGATGCATTCATAGCTCTTTATAGTGAGAGACCTGATCGATTTGCCATGCCTGCTGCCTTAATCCTGTTAACACTCAGTCCAGGCTCTGGCTTGCCGTCCTGTCACAATGTCTGTTAATTGAGTGGGACGGCTCAGCGTTATGGCATCACTCTGATGCCTTCAGGGAATGCAGGTGGTAAAGCTTACAATCCGCTACGTATTGTGTGGCGTTTTGTATCGTTCCCACTAAGCTATCAGTGTTTGAGCAGCAGTGTGTGTACACTGGTGTTACGTGATACATCCTCTGGGAATGAATTAATTTCCTCCTGAAGCCTGTGCGTTGTTGGCATCTGGCTTCATCTGAGAATTCTCAGCTGTCATTTTCTTCTCCTCTGCCTCCATCTTTTCCCACTGTTGCTGTATGTGCCAGGGCTCCACAGTACATTATGAACTGATTACAGCTCCACTGGCCTCATTACTGTCAGTGAGGGGCTCAAACAGGGTAATAGCTGCCTATTACTGGGCTATTAGAGAAGGTGATTTGCCCCTTTTTAGCCCCCTCTGCTTGGTAACTAGACAATCAATGAGCTGAGCTACAGTGAATTTGTGTTTTTGACAGTGAGATATAAAATAGAAAAAAATCTTAATTGTATGTGTATGACAACACAGTTACAGGCACATGTCTAAATGTGTACACATCTTGTACCCTCACACTTCAGCTGTCTCCACAAACCAGTAAAAACATTTATGTTAGCTGCACCCCATTAGCTCTGTGTCAGTCACAGATGCCAGTGTATGGATCCCAGAACACGCATCACATTTATGCTTGCTATTTGCAGCTGTTTAATAACCCGCTGTCAGGTTCAGGACACAAAGGTTGAACCCAAAAGCACGACCAGAGAGGCAGTTAACAATAAGGCAGTTTATTGATCTAAATCAATGAATCCTGACAACAGCGTTCCAGAAAAACTGGCAAGCCCAAAGGAAACAGGCGAGGAATCCAATGGGGGGAAAAACTGAGAGACGTGGTCAGGTGGGCAGGGTCGAAACACAGACAGGCAGAAGAAGGCAACGGTACCGACAGGGAACAGGCAGATCTCAGGATACGGGTAACAGAAACAGTCTCTCTCCGAATGGCAGTCAGGAAACCACTGGTAAGTAACTCACTGGGGAAGAAAACAAACTGGCAGTTTGTGAAAAGGGACACACAGGGCATAAATACTGTTGAGAATAACGAGACACAGGTTAAACACATTAGGGAGTAGGCAGGTAATCACACGGGAGGAAGTAAAGACACAAGAGGGAAACTACCAAAATAAAACAGGAAATGACAAGACAGACATAAAACACTAAGGCCTGGGGACCATTGTGACACCCGCTCTGTATAATCAGTACTGACGTGAAATGGAAACGTTATGCATAATTCAATGCAATTAGGTGAATAAAGTGAATGTTAGCTGAGTAACTTTGAACAACATCTATTTACTGATCATGCAGAATGTACAGTGGTGTGCTTGTTTTTAACAGTGATGAGACCGTCACTCTCACCTCAGTTTCCTGTCTAGAGCCCTTCAGGCTAACTCACTCATGTCTCTTCATTTCCTTGCAACTATGTCTTAAAACTGCAGGGATACACCACTGGTATTCTACTGGTGCTGACTTTATTAAGTGGATCAGGAACTGGCAACAAGCGCTGATCCACATTAAACAATATGTCACTGTCAGAGTTTTCGTCAGTTACATTCATTCAGTTATGGTGAGCTGATGACTCCATCTTTAGCACCACAGAAACCCCTGGCTCCAGGTTCTCTTACATAAAAATGATCCCAGTCAGTTCCACACTGTGAGGGATACAGAACAACTAGAAATGCTATTAGGTATTAGAATGACAGGTACATTAAAACCTTTCTCTCCCTCCTGCTTTTAAGCCTGGAGCTTGGAGGCGTGTTCAGCACTGAGCATGTAATTTACATCCTCAGCTCCAGTTTGGCAGTTTCACACAGTAGTTAATTTCCAGAGTGATGTTTTTACATGAGTCTTTTTTCTTATGGCAGCTTGTTGAAATGATATCACCACTCCACCACAGCTTTTCCTACATATGGTTTTAAGTTCCTTCAGGCAGAGAAGTTGAAAACAGCTCAGTGTCATGTTTTGCCATGGCAGACACTTTTTGTTAGTTTTATTTTGGAGTTTTTGCACTTCCTGTTTTATTTTGTATTGGTTTCCTTGTGTGTCTGTGTGTTGCTTCTTGTCTTGCCCTCGTCGGTCATCAGGTCTCTGTTCATGCTGGCTGACCCTTCTCAGACTCTGATCAGGAGGACTCTGACCTGGAGGACCCTGACGAGTCTCCTTTCAGGGGAACTCGCCTTGCTATTTTCAGGGGATCTCGTGGAGGCCATAGTAGGCGAGGTAATCATGGCTCCCGTCGCCATGGGGAGGCTCGGCCTCGGCCCCAGCCTCAGGTTCCTCGCTTCCAGCCAAAGCCAAAGTCCAAGGTCCCCCGCTTCCAGGCCAAGCACCAGCTACCCTGGTGTCCAGAGCCTCTACTCCCCTGTGGGCAGGAGCCTTCACCAACTTCCCTGGCTGACGCATCAGCTGTTCCAGCGTCGGGGGTTCCAGTTGGTGTTTCGTCAGCTCCTGCCCCACTTCCCGGGTCGACCATCCCGGCCGGCGCATCAGCTGTCTCAGCGTCAGGGGTCCCGGTCGATTCCTCCCTAGCTCCTGAATTGGGTGGGCTGGACAAAGTCTCCCCTGCTCCTCGTGTCCTGTCGGCGGCCCAGCTGACTTCTGACTATGGTTCCCGGTCAGTGGTCCGGCCGTTCCCGGCTCCTCGTTTCCTGTCGGTGGTCCGGCCAATTCCTGTCCCTCCTGCCCCGTGTTCTCCAGCGGCGTCGATGACTGTTCCTGACCCTCCTGTGGTGTCGGCGGCCGCTGCTTCGTGTTCTCCAGCGGCGTCGACGACGGCTACTGGTGTGACGTCACCACCTCTCCTGGTTCCCGATGTGACGTCACCGCTTCTCCTGATTCCTGATGTGACGTCACCACCTCTCCTGGCTCCAGCCATGACGTCACCCCCACTCGTGGTTCCTCCCAGGGCACCACCCCCATTGATCCTTGCCCTGACTCAGCCCACATGGCACTTGGTGTCATTGACTTCTGCCGGGGCGCCACCTCCGGTGGTCTCTGCCTCCGTGCCATCTCCGGTGGTCCCTGACTCTGTGCCGCATCCGATGGCCCCTGACTCTTTGCCGCCTCCCGTGGTCCCTGACTCTTTGCCGCCACCAGTGGCCCCTGACTCTGTGCCGACTCCGGTGGTCCCTGACTCTTTGCCGCCTCCGGTGGCCCCTGACTCTGTGCCGCCTCTGGTGGTCCCTGACTCTGTGCCGCCCCCGGTGGTCCCTGACTCTGTGCCGCCTCCAGTGGTCCGGCCGATCCCTGTTCCTCGTGTCCTGTCGGCGACCCAGCTGACTCCTGAAGAACCCCGAGAAACCCCGTCTTCGCCGCCAGCCTTCAGAACAGCTCCGTCCGTTTGCCCGACCTCCGGGTCGCCTCATTGAACTGCCCAGCCTGTCCATAAGGCCTCCGCCTCGACGCTGAGGCTAGATGCTGGCCCCTGGATCCCTCCTCCCGCCCGAGTTGTGTTTTGGTTGAGGGTCGTCTGGGATTCGACCCTTTTTGTTAGTTTTATTTTGGACTTTTGGCACTTCCTGTTTTATTTTGTATTGGTTTCCTTGTGTGTCTGTGTGTTGCTTCTTGTCATGGTCCTGTTTCTGTGTGGTGATTGTCTGCCCTGCCCTAATGTGTTTCACCTGTGTTCAATCACCCTTGCCTCCTTTGTCTATATAGTCCTTGTGCTCCCCTTTGTCTGGGTCGGTTCTTCTGTTTAGTTCTGGGTTTGTTCACGTCCTATTGTCTTCATCTCTGTCCATGTCACGTTCACGTCTGGATTTTTGATTAAATAAACCTGCCTGCACCGTCTCCCAAGAGTTCACTGCATTTGGGTCCTACTTACCGCAAACCTTGTGACACTCAGTGCTTCTGTTTCCTGAGGGGATCAGAAAACTGATTGCTGCTCACACATGTCAGAGGTCTGTATAATGCTGAATGTTTGGAGTCTTGAGTGACAGTAGGTAGTACCAAGACGTTATTTTGAACTTCACTTACCAATAAATGGCACCCTGTCACATCTCCACTGTTGCAATCTATATGTGTGAATCATGTTATAGGACTATTAACAGCCACAACTGTGCAGCCATGGAATATTTTGATACAGCCTGCTTTTTGAATGAGTCATGATGCATTTGAGTATAACAGAAGAAAAAAGAAATTAAAGAAATTAAGAAAAAAACAAGACCGTTAGTTACAACCACTTCCATGCTCCAAGTCTTCAATTCACATTTAAGAGAACCATCACTGATGACTGGACCTCAGAAAATATTCTGGGCATGGGATGGACGGAGAAACATGGGTAAGAGGAAGCATAATTAGCTAAATGGAAAGCTCTGGGGGTTTTTTTGTTTGTTTTTTTTAATCATGCATACTTACAGATCATTAAGAAAAAGATTTGGAGGGACAGCACCAAATCCAGCTGCTAATAGTTCACCAGTCAAACAGAGACAACCACCACCCCTCACCTGTCTCCTCTGAAGAGATAGGAGGATCTCACTCAGGCTTCACTCATGTTTTACTTTTCAATATTTTCTGGAAGTTCGATGAACATTGACAGTTGGATGGAAACCTGCCTTCAGACACACAGACTCAAGCTGTAGGGTCGACCAAAGGCTCATCTTGATGTATGCAGCTTTGAGGAGTTTAGACTTGATAACACTCACTCACACTTGCAGCTTCACTGTAAAACTTCCCTCACTTCATCAAATAGCGCTCCAGCTCCACAACCAACCCACACACACACACACACACACACACACCACTAAATATCCTCCTTTTCTTGACCTCATTCTCTCTGTCTTTGCTGCTTTTTCTTTTTACTTCTATGTTATCAGTGTAAGCCATTTGTCAGCATTTTGCACTGAAATGTTTTTCCTGAAATGTTTTTCCTGCTGGGCTTTTAGTGGGAGTGCAGTGTCTTGATAGCACTATGTGGTCAGTGGAAACAGATAAACTATAATCTAAACTCCTGGCCAGTCTTTTGTGATGTCACTATCTCTGAAAAGCACACACAGTTAAAACAATTACACAATACACAAAGACACAGGTTTGTGTTCAGTTTCAGTCTGTTCATCAGTCACTGACCAGTTTCTGATCGACATTTCGACTCCAAACAACAGCATATCAGCTGCAGCACAAATACCAAAGAGAAGTCTGGTCTTTTCTTTTTTCACAGCAGACTTTAAACTTTGACATTTGCACATCTGATAAGCTGAGCAGGTGGCTGCATCATTCACAGGAAGTTGTATTGTTCCTCTTGGGTTTCCAGTGGCATAGATTCTTTTTTCTTATAGTACACAGCTGAAGCAGATTGGAACAGACGATGGAGGCTGCACCTCAGGCTCATTAGTTTGTACAGGATGTGAACTGGAAACAGGACCAGGACAGAACAGATGGGTGGCAGCGATGGAAAAGGGATTCAAGTGCGGAGACACCAGCTCCAAAAGCCATTATTAAGACATGTGCAAATAGTGTGTGAGGACACACAAAGTCATGCCTGAAAAAACCTGAAAGATGTTGGAGGAATGTTATGGCTTAGTTGTAATTTCAGGACATGCTTGTGTCAGCTTAAATCAAATGTAAAAGCTGCAGTAGTGGGTCCCAACCTAAATCACTGACACCTTTAGATTCACCCTGCTGGCCTTTGAAGTTAGATATAACTGGTGAGAAGTATTACTCAGTAGACAGCGAGCACTAAATTGAAAATTAAGTGTGAAATACAAACTGTGTGTTAACAGCAGAGAGCGTTGTTTGGCAGTAAAGCAGCCAGCTTCTCTTACAGGTAAGACTGTGACCACTTTGTAGACAGTTAACCTGCAAGTGCTTGATGTCTTACACACATGCTAATAAATGCTGGTCATGGGAACTCAAGCATGTGCCATAAAAGGTGTTGAAGCACATCATAGGGAAATATACTACAACCCTCTCAAATTAATGCAAATGTAAAAGAAAAAGAATAAACAACGGATTAGGAGCAGCAGGCTCAACACTTTACTCTTTGTCATGATGCTCTGTATAATTGAGCCTCACTGCCCGCAGACTTCTTTATATTCTCATGTTTAGCTGATGTTTCTGTGCAGAGTGGTGAGCAGTGAGTGCAACACAAGAAGCTTTACTTACAAAAGACTCTAGACTCTCAGATGTACGGATGACACGAGAGGATGATTTATACACAGTAAGCTTGTATTTTTAGTCCAAAACTAGAGCCTGAAATGCATGGGGAGGCATATTTATCCATGTCACTCTCACCTCTCACCTGACTGGCTTCGCTCAGTAGGTTGACTGTCCCACAAGGGAAATTAAGACAATTGATCTGTTGTATGCAAATGTCAATGAGGCCTACATCACTTGGCAGATCAGATCAAAATCTGATTTTTCTTCAGCATTCCTACAAAACCTGTGTACTGAGACAGGCTGCAACCACCCGCTCATTCAGGAACTGGACCCAGGAGGCCTGTGAATCTCTTAAAGGACTGTTTTGAGTGCACAGATCAGGTATGTACTGTTGGAGTCACAGGGAAATGATAACAGCAAGGACCCTGACCTTGACAGAATGGTTGAATGTACCACGGACAAGATTAACTTCTATATGGACACTGTAATACCAGCAAGGACTGTACACTGCTTTCCAAACAACAAACCCTGGATCACCAGTAACATCAAGACCCTCCTCAACCAGAAAAAGGAGACCTTCAGGGATGGTGACAGGGAGAAGCTCAGGTGTGTGCAACATGAGCTGAAGAGGAGATTAAAGCAGGCGAAGGAGGACTCCAAATTAGAGTAGAGCGGAAGCTGCAGCACAACAATACCGAGCCTGTCCAGAGGATCTTCAACTTCAGTCTACAAACAGGGAGGGTCTTGTTCCGGTACCTAAAGTAGGGTGTTCGGCTGAGATAAATGACTAAAGACCGGTGGACTCCAAATCACACATCAGGAAGACCCTGGAGCGGCTGTTTCTCCGCCTTCTGAGGACACAGGTTGAACATGCACTAGATCCCCTACAGTTCACCTACAAAGAACATATTGGAGTGGATGATGCCGTCCTTACATGCTCCACCGGGCCCATTCTTGCTTGAATGAGCGAGGTGGTTATATGAGGATTATATTCTTTTATTTCTCAAGTGCATTTAACACCATCTAACCCCCCATTCTTTTAGACAATCTGGAAGGGATGGGGGTGGATCCATACTTCACATCCTGGATTGTGGATTACCTGTCAAGACAACCACAGTACGTCAGACTGTGTAACTGTGTCTCAGGGACAGTGATGAGCAGCACTGGGGCTCCACAGGGGACAGTTCTGGCTCCGTTCCTGTTACAGCAGACTTTAAATACAACTCTGAGTCCTGCCACATCCAGAAATATTCAGATGACACAGCTATTGTGCCGTGTATCAGGAACAGGCAGTAAGAGAAGGATCTGAGGATGAACTTCAGTGAATGGAGCGACAACAACTGCCTCCTTCTGAACATCTCCAAGACCAAGGAGATAGTCATCGACTCTCAGAGGTCTAGGCCCACCCTTCAGCCAGACGTCTGCAGTGAAATGCTGCACATGTTTTATCAATCACTCGTGACCAGTGTATTTTTTTATTCAGCATTCTGCTGGGGCAGCAACATGTCCAACATAAACACAACGAGACTGGACAAGCTGATCAAAAAGGCTAGGTCTGTGCTTGGCAGGAGTATGGACTCACTCAGGACTGTTGTTGAGAGATGCATGCAATCTAAGATGGAGGCCATCATAGACAATACCAACAACCCTCTCCACAACATTCTGGCAGGAATCAGGCTATATAACACCTCAGCCAAAGGAAGTGGAGTAATTTAATTAATATTGTTTATTATTTATTATTAACTGCTATTATTATCATTACCAATGAGCTACTTTACAAATTAATTACCCCTATCTTAACAAACTGTCAGGAAAGGCATGATAGTAACGGTGGAAATGTGTGTACGTCTAACAGAAGGCTTTATTTGTGGCAGTGGTATAGTGCAAAATATAATGACAGAAAATGGATCACATAGATTCATGCCTTACTAGTCTTATGCCTTTATTTTACAGGACAGTGTAGAGAGACAGAAAATGCAGAGACAGAGAGAAGGGGAATGACATGATGCAAGAAGTTTTCAAACTGGAGACTTGCTTCTCAGAAATGATATGCACCCTAACCACTGCCCTATCAGGACACTTTCAGCCACTCACATTATTTTGACTGAAAAACTTTCTGAAGCAGTTTGAGAAGTACGTGAAATGTTGCTCTATAACTGATTAATGTCACTATGTAATTATCACAAATAAGCAATGTTTTTTTAATGTATTTATACTTTCGGCGTTCATTGAACATGTTCATATTTTTTGTTAACACTGAACTGAATCAATTTACAAATGATGAATGTGAGTGACTGAAAGTGAGAGAGTGAACGCCGCTCACATTTTACGACAGTTTTACGGTACGCCGCATGACGTCTCCATAGACATGGCCCAGCATGGCTGGGTGGTGCTAGCGGTACAGATGGTACAGACGCATCTACTAGTGCTGAAGCCAGTTTGTTTGAGTATTTGAAGCAATTTTAGTAGTGTGCATGTTGTATAATACTTCTGTTGATGAGACGTTGAGTGATTTAGAGCCTCTGTTTTCCTATAAGCAGCTGGTTTGGAATCAGATGACTGCTGAATTTCATTGGAAAGCATCAGATGGAATTTAAAAGGTTAAAGGTCTTGAAGCACACATTCACAGTTTTTCAAGCCTTAAATCAACAGAAAGCTGAAGCATGTTGATGTGATGATTTGATGTTGTGGTTGTCTACACTGTCCTGTCATCTTTGATGTAACACCATCATGTTGGTTCTTTTATTTCTCCTTCAGTTTCATAGCGTCAGTTCCTGCTGCACATTACAGGCATCTGTAGATGTTTTCAGACTCAGATGAGTCATGAAAACCACACTGCCACAGCTGCTCTTAACCAATCATGAAATCCAGACAAGATGGCCAAATTGGCCTTAAGAGCTACAGTTTGTTTAGATCGGATAAAAACTTTGAGGGATTTTCCCCGAACAGGATAAATGACGTGGAGCTCTTAAAATTTCTGGTGTTCTAGAGAGAGCAACTGATTTTCTGACAGTTTAAAGTGGCTCTACAGTGATATGTGTGTCTTTAGTACTATCGCAAAGGGAAACACTAGGTTTGATAGGATTAAATAACGTGTCAAAACAGACATGTTTGGGTTTAGTGGGAGCAGGATTTCTAACTTGACATAGTTTGGTTGGCCCATGGGGGAGCTACAGGCGCTGCGTGCATCACTGGGATTTGACACTATAAGACAATGAAAGGCAGTGTCACAGCCACAGATAACATAACAAAAACGTACATATAATAGTTAATAGCAACATAGCTGAATTCTGGTCGATGTCAGTTTTGATTGCTGGGTGTGCCATGTGGTTGTAGTTGAACACATGTAGTATAAAATAATAAAACTTACAATGCAATAATGCCAAACAAACAACAAGTCATTCCTGACTGGTTTTCTACAACACTGCAGTGATTATAAACTTCAGCAGCAGTATGTGATCGGGCTGCAGCCCATATGTCTTTTTGGGCAGTTTTCCTCATAAGAAAGAAAGAAAAACACAAATGACGTGTGTTGTGAACTCAAATTGCTGCAGATTAATTAAAGCTGAATATGGCTTTTATGAACAACTGGTAATCAGTGGATGTCAGTGCCAAGTATGCTGGATTGTGTTGAACGTAAACATTCACCTTTTACTCTCAAGCGTTTAGAACCAATGCCTGGGAGAAGTAGACACCAGCGGACTTCCTTATTGAACTAGCATCTTTTAATAATATGGTGGCTCTGCCATCTGTTAAAGATTAGTCTGGGAATAGTCTAATGTTTTTATGACTAACATGTTTTTATCACATACAAGTTTCACAGTGGACTGATCCAACTAAAATGTATTGTGTGTGTGTGTGTTTCAAAGCGTCATATATCCATATAGGTTCTATGTGCCACAGACCTCCATTAAAATAAATATTGAAAAAAGATCAACATTGCACATGTTCCTTTAGTACAATGAGCATGGCCACTGTGGTGTTATTCTGAGTCAGTCTCACTTACACCAGTGTGCTGCTTTGAGTACTCACCAGAGTGAGATTAACAGAAAAATAATTGCTGACTATATGATAATCAAATGATTGTTCAATTTTTCAAGCAAAAAAAAAAAGCCAAATATTACTGTGAACTGAATCTCTTTGGATTTTAGACTGCTGGTCGGACAAAGCAAGACCCACATTTTCCCATTTCATAAACCCATTTTAGAGGTTCATTGTCTCAGAAACAGACACAGCAGGAAAGTTATTAAATACTGAGAGTAACACATTGCTGATTTAGGTCTTTCCATGGGATTGATGACAATAAAAATATTTTTCAATTCGGTTTTTAAAGTGGATTTATATATATATATATATATATATATATATATATACATATATATATGTCCATGTAGCCTATAAATGTCCTTGAGTAAAAGAGAAATAGAATAAATCCATTAGGATAAAAACATGTAAGGACTGATTGCCTCTGCAGGAACATATTGTTACATCAAGTCCTCGGTTGAACATCAGTTTAAGATTACAGTAATTGATATAAATTTGAGATGCTTGTTTCAGGTTGGCTGATTGTTGAAGTACAGAAGGACGCAGGTTGTAATAGTTGTGAAGAACAGGGCGATTAACTGACAAGACTGTGTCCTTCAGCACCATGCAGCATCCTTGACTGTCAGTGCTTGCAAAAAGTGGTTCAGTTTAACTATTCAGCTTTTCACTGTCAAATTCACGCCTGTTGACATATTCCCAGTGCTGCAGGTCGTTTTGCTTAATCTCTCTATCAATATGAGTCACAGAAAGAATTTGGGACACAGCTGTTTTTCCAGAGTGAGACAGTACAAGAGAAAAAAATTATCAGAGGGTTACACCCTCAACCCGCACAAGTAGGGTCAACAGAAAAGGTGCACTTGGACTGGCTTCCGTAGAAACCTGAATGACCATTATAAATAGCTCAAGTCTTTGCAGAGGGAGTGTGGGAATGAAATCAAAAGGCTGGAGACGGTCAATGATGAAAGTAGACAGAGGATGATAACATTGTCCAATATGATCATTCAGTTGTTAAATGCATAATCAGGAGGTGTCAGTCACTGAGTTTTTCTTTTGTAGTTTTACCACTGAATTTTATCTCTGATCTGTCATAATATGATCAAGGTCAAATATGAGAAAATAACATGAAAGTTCATACTTTCAGCTTTACACTATTTGACAAAGCAACTAATTTATGGTGAATGACTGGGGATAGATTCTGAATCAGTATCCTTTAGAATCCCTCACTGAATCTCTTTTATTTGGTGAAATGAAGACTTAGTTTAAAAAGTCCTATTTTTTTACTCAGAAACACATTTCAAACAAAATATGTTTTCAATCAAATCTAGCTTCTTCTATTCATGTTAATAACTCAATTGGTAATTTGAAAGACTTTCATTATCTCTTATATCTTTAGTTTTCAAATAAAAAGCTTAAAACAGAAGGCCCATAAGGCCAGAATGCATCCATCGGGCATTTATTTGAAACATCTAAGTTACCTAGTTTTTAACTTTTAAAAATTTGTTCATTTAGCATGCGACTAGAATACAACCTAAACTACATCAGTTCGTACATGGTATTTTTTTGTTCTCACCCAAAAAAGAGTCAATATTTGATAACAATACCTAGGATATACTTTATGCAATAACTATGAAAATCATCACATCCCTTCTACATCTTGCTGAAAACAGCTGGGAGCTATGGACTTTTTAGTTAATTTTTTCACTGGTGCCCTGTCCTCTAACCTCTTTAAAAGGTCTCCAAATGGAAAACTGTGCTCTTCACCCAGGCCCCCTGGAGTAATAGTTTGCAGGGGGAATTCAAGTTTGTTGGCAGTTAGACTTCTATGAAAAACCTTTTTGATATTTTTTATATCTCTTGACAAAAGGAGTGCAATAAGAGGAAAAGGAATAATAATGGAGGAACAGATAGACAATCAGACTTCACAGCGTCTTCAATGGTAGGGAGTCACCCCTGCTTCACCCCCGCTTGCTGTCTTCAATACGATGCTGGTAAATATGAATGACTTGTACTTATGTGCTTATGATTATTGCAAAATAAACTGAACATTTGAATAGTGCAGCCTCTAAATCAGGGGTCTCAAACTCAACTTAGATGGGGGCCGCTGGAAGTAGAGTCTGGGTGAGGCTGGGCCGCAAGTATTCAAAAAAAAAAAAAGTACAACAGATCCAATCTTCTCAATCTTTATTATTAACAGTTCTTCAACGTGAATGGGTTCTTCAGAACATGAACGGTTCTTCTGAACATGAATGGGTTCTTCAGAACATGAACGGTTATTCTGAACATGAATGGGTTCTTCAGAACATGAACGGTTCTTCAGAACATAGGCTTCTCTTGCCTACTCCTTGCTGCCAGAGACCTGGCAGCGCTTCTTCTCGCACAGCTGAGCCACATTTGGCTTGAGGGACGAAGCAGTTGAGACCCTCAGTATGGCTTGAAGATGCTCATGAGTGAGTTTGGACCTGTACTTTGACTTATTAAAGTTCATGGTGGAGAAGAGCTTTTCACACAGATATGTGCTCCCGAAAAGGCACATGGTCCGCTTGAACATCCTGGAAAGCTCAGGAAAGGTGGGGGGCAATTCTCTCAAAAATTGTCCAAGCTTGTCTGCTTTTCCACTCACCTCCCTGAACTTGGCTTTGAGTTCTGAATTGCACTGCAGGTCAATGAGCTCCATTTGAAGCACATGAGGGGCATCTTGCACATCAGAGGAGAAGGGGTCAGCAAAAATTTGAAAAGTGGCTCTGTGTGTCTTGAAGTCTGCAAACCTGTGATCAAATTGCTCCTGTAGCTTCACAATGGCATCAGCATACTTCTCACCACTAAATGGTGTGCCTGCATCCATGAGTGCCTTGCATGCTGGGAAATGGCAGAGGTTTGTCTGAGAGAGCTGGGCTTTCCATAACACAAGTTTTGTGGAGAATGATCTCACGTTGTCATAGGCAGCACTGACAAGCTGCCCCTGGCCTTGTAACTTCTTGTTCAGTACATTCAGCTCATGTGTGATGTCAACAAGGAAAGCTAAGTCCATGAGCCATTTGGGATCACTTAGCACAGGAATAGCCATCCCAGCCTTCTCCATGAAGGCTTTCACTTCTGCTCTCAACTCAAAAAACCTCTTCAAGACGTTTCCCCTGCTGAGCCAACGTACCTCAGTGAAGTAGAGCACATCCTCATATGCTGACTCTATTTCCTCCAAAAAGGCGCGGAACTCCCGGTGCTTTAATCCCCTGGATCTGATATGGTTGATGCATTTCACAACGACAGACATCACATTGTCAAACTTCAGGCATTTGCTGCAAAGGGCCTGCTGATGGATAATGCAGTGCAGAGCAATGGCCTCCTCCACACCCTCCTCTTCCAGCTTTTTTTGAACAAGTGCCACCACTCCATTTCTCCTCCCTGTCATTGATGGCGCTCCGTCGGTTGTTATGCCAGCAAACCTCTTCCATGGCAAACCCGCATCCACAATGGCATCACACAGCTGGCGGAATATCTCCTGACCGGTGGTCTGGCCATGCATTGGAATCACTATGAGCAACTCCTCCATCACTTCAAAACTGTCGTCAACACCACGGACATAGATTGCGAGCTGCGCAGTGTCAATGATGTCTGTGCTCTCGTCGAGAGCGACTGAGTATGCACAGAAACGTTTGGCTTTCTCACGCAGTTGATCATATATGTTACCTGACAGGTCAGAAATGCGCTCTGCCACTGTGTTGGCTGAAAGGCTGATGTTGCTAAACTGACCCTTCTTTTCCGGACAGACTATACTTGCAGCCTGTAACATGCACTTTTTAACAAACTCTCCTTCTTAGAATGGCTTTCCCGCCTTAGCAATCATCTCACTCACAAGGTAGCTAGCTTCGACCGCTGCATCATTATCTTTGCTTGCCTTCTTGAAGAAATCTTGTCGCTTCAGAAGACATGTTTTAAGATTGGCGACCCGTTTCTCTCTCTCATCTCCCTGGTATTTTGCATACTCATCAGCATGTCTCGTTGAGTAATGACGTCTGATGTTGTATTCCTTGTTCACCGTAACTTTCTCGGTGCATATAAGACACGTCGGGCTGCCTCTGTGCTCAACAAAAAAATATGCCGTCTCCCACTTTTGTTGAAATTGTCTGTGCTCGTCACCAACTTTTCTCTTCACGGCAGGTTTTGAGAAAGACATAACTGGGGCTTGCTGACAGGATATATTTTCCTTCCACTTGGTGTCACTCCGGAATCACGTTTCAACCAAGTTTCAACCGTCGCTAATTCACGCTGGACATTATGGTGCGTTCAAGTTGTGCTCGGAAGTCAGACTTTCTGAGCTCCGAGTTGGACATTTCAACTGGAAGTCTGAAATCCGAGTCGTTCCAATTTACAAGTTCCAACGTAACGGGAACGCACCATAACTTGACAACCAACGCGACACCGAAAGCTGTCATGAGCCTGCGCTATGGTAGCCCATAAGTGAAAAATAAAAGCCCAGGGCAAGCGCGGCTCGCCCAACGACTCGGCAAAAAGGTGCGCCACAAAATAACGTCCCGCAGGCCGCAAGTGGCCCGTGGGCCGCGAGTTTGAGACCCATGCTCTAAATGGTATAACAAGGTATTGACAAAGCTTAAAACATTTACACCTTCAGAACACCTTCTTAAAACTTTTTAAGTTCATCTATGGGTCACAGGCATCAGGAAGTCTGAATGTTTAATGAGCTGAATGTAGCAGGTCTTCAACCACGGTTAAAAAGCAAACCAAAAGCAACAAAAACCTGAAAAATAATTAACGTAAAACAGTAGTTACAGGGGCATCGTGTGGCGTAGTGGTCTAAGCAGGCGTCCCATGTTTAGAGGTTACAGTCCTCGCCGCAGTTGGCCCCAGTTCGAGTCCCGCATCGGACGGCCTTTGCTGCATGTCATTCCCCCTCTCTCTGCCTCCCCATTTCCTGTCTCTCTACTGTACTATCAAATAAAGGCATAAAAAAGCCCCAAAAAATATACTTAAAAAAAAAAAACAGTTATGAAAACTATTGGTTATAAATCACAGATTGTGAGTTTGTGAGGCATGTCTGTAGCTCAATCAATTGAGGAGTAATGAAGGTTTAAAGACAGCATGATATTTGGGGGTGTATGCTTTCCTGTGTGCTTCAGAGGAGTTGATCTTATTTTATTTTAACTTATACATTAATTGCTTACCAAGAAGGCATCCATCGCGCACCCTTCCAGCTTATAGTCTGCTCATCACAATGAAGTTTGTTGGGATAAATGGCCATATTGCAAGAATATTAGTCAGTTGCCTTTGTGTATCACATATTAACATGTTGATGGACTGAAAATTCTTTCTATTAACATAGACAAATGTGTTCTCTGATGGTGCCTTAATAGCAATGTGTGTGCAGATGTGTGTGCAATGGGTAACTTCTTGCCATGTCCCTCTCAGCCAGACCCAACTCAGCATAGGTCCAATAGGATTGCTCCAGGAAATTTTAAATGGCTGATAAAACATTTTTGATCACATGGTCCAACAGATTTGTAAAGCAATTCCTAATGTCTGTAGATTCACTGTATTGCCTCTAAGTATCAACAATTGACTAAAACCATTAGAAATGTGTGTATCCTACACATGAACCTGGCATTGAGAAATGCAAATTCTCATGTTCATTTCACTCTTGAAAGCGTGAAAGATGGCGTATGCAAGATTGTTGTGTGTAAACAATGTTTGTACATGAGCCTCCTGGAGAATGTGCCTGGGAGTCCACCACTGCAGACAAATCAACATGTTCTTCTTTAAATTCTCATGTCATTAAAGTATGTCATGTGTTTCATATTTGTTTTGAGTCTTACTGTCTGCTAACAGGCAAGGATCAACTGGGAGCTGTAAGTAGTGTGAACATACCAATGTACCAAACAACATCCCTGTCAGAGACTATGACAGAATTAACTGTGTGACATTAGTACAAACCATCAGACACTCATTTAAATCCACTTTGCCTAACATCATCTTTGCTGTGGCAGGGAAAATCCCTAAAGATTTCAGTGTGTTTGAGTGATTGTTTGAGTACCCTCCCCTCTGTGGTCCACCTACCTGTGTGTGTGTGTGCGTGTGTGTGTGTGTGTGTGTGTAAGACATGTATCATGAAGTGTGGCCTAAAGCAGACACAAATGCTGACTTGCTTTGACAGTCAGCAGAGCTTGCTAATTACCTGCTAGCAGCTCCAGTGGTTTCTCTGTTTTCTACCAAACCTCTCTCTCTCTCTCTCTCTCTCTCTATCTCCCCTCTCCCCCTCTCCCACCTCTCTCTGTTTGTGGTTGTGTCATGATAGACATGTGCTGGGATTCTGCCAGTTTCCCAAGACGATTACACCAGTGTGCGCTGTGCTCCATCATTGCTGTGGCTCAAATCCTGACTTACAGAGGAAAATTCATTATGGATGCTAACCGGTCCAATGCAATCCCTTTAGAGTCCCACAATCACATGTAGTCATGCTTGCACAGCTTGAGTGTAATCACGTCAGTCGGACTGAAAGACATACAGATAGGTAGGACAGGATGACTGACAATAAGCCCAGACACAAATGCAAACAGATGTTCTCTGGTGCAAAACAAATACAAGATTTGAATGATGAATGAGGAAACTTTCAGTAACTACATTTTTAGGTCCCAAAACTTAATCAAACACATATACACACACACACAGCATCTGTCACTCTCTCAGGTCAGCAGCTCAGTCATTTTTCCTAATACTTCACTTCTCTAAATGCAGCATTGGGGTTGGCAAGTAACGCAGGGCTAATTTTCTTTTCTAGCCATCAGAAACTTCAGTCAGTGAGCCCGCCAGAGAAGGATGAGCCCAGCTGTTGGACCTAATCACAGCCTGGGATCCGTGGTCTTCACCCAGAATCTCATCCATGACTGGAAATCTCTCCATGTCAGGTTTTGTTGGAAATCGTTGAAATGCCTGCAGCTGTCAACATTAAGAGTCCAAAAGGATCATTAGAAAACACAAAAGATGTCATCTGAGTGGCAAAGGAGTGCCAAGAAGTCTTGATCATCAAATTGGAGGTGTGTTACACACACCCCAATACTATGAGCAACAGAGAAAGCAACCAAAGAGCAAGCAAGAGAGTGTCAAGTTTTGCTCCCTACTCTCTCTCTAGCTCTTTCTTGGAGTGATGACGGTAGGATGAGAAATACATTTTATTGCTATGTTAAAACTAATCTCTCATCACAAACAAAGCATTGATTGTTTACATTTAATAATCAGAGCTTTCACAATATTCACTCAAATTCAGCTGTTTATGGCTTGCAGATCTCTCTCTCTCTCTCTCTCTCTCTCTCTCTCTCCCTCTCCTGTTGAATGTCCCTTCATGTCCCTGTTAGGCCAAAAAGTTCTATTTACAACCATGAAAAGCAATCACAACACTACAATCACTACAAAACCAAACCAAGTGACATGTTCTGTTCGTTCTGTTGATCTTTGCGCACCAATGTCATGGCACAGCCCTACTAGCAGAGCGGTTTAAATTGCCCAGAATACTTATACTTATACTTAATATAATCTACAATATCTACAGAATATAGAAATAAACATCAGTATGCAACATCTATGCAGCTACTGATAAGAAAATTATATTTGACTAATTTTCTGTTTATTGAACCTTAAACAATTGAAATTCAAAGTTATTCAGCAGCTGATTGTTTCACTCATGAATCCCCTCATTCATGTGGAGTGGTGTTTGTATCCACCTGATAAAGTCGAGTATTCCCTCTCTTTTTAGCTCTGTGTTTGGTCTCTACCAACTCCTGAGGGAAATATCTAGCTCGATAGGTGCTCAGTGCTCCACTATGTTCACCAGCCGGCTCTGTAACTGTGTCTGTCTGTTCTGTGCTATAGAGCAGATAGTGGACAGTGGCTTTTTACAGTTGTTTCTCTGAAACAGGTGCCTGCTATGATGACCAGGACAGTAGCTATTTACTGTAGAAAGAAAACAGTGAGCTAACAGATGCTAAACCTTCATGTAACTGAGTGGATTTTTGCTCATCGCTACAAGCAACATAATTCGCATACTATTAATGTGAATCACTGTTATATTCATCACATATTCATATATTCATAGCTTTAACTAGTCCCTACTGATGACCTCTTTCAATGCTGTATGTAGCAGTATGATATGCTGCTGTGGCTGATTGCAGGCAAGTGCAAGTCTGCCTCGCTCGCTGCTTTCTGCTTCACTTGCTGCTGCTGCTACTGCTTGCTACGGTGACTGTTTTCTGCAGGTTGCCGCTCGGCCCCCCGGTCCTCCGGCGCCTGGCTCCCTCTCTGGGCGGCGGGCTTTAGCGAGAGTTGCCCCGTCAGGACTGTGTGTGGGTGTGTTTGTTTGTGAGGACCCAGAGAGGGGATGAATGGTCATACTCACTGACTGGCTGTGCGTGGATGATTGAGCGGGTGCAGGGGGGGGGGTTGGATGGGATCAGGTACTATTATGTTTTCTCCGAATGTATGTAATTGTATTGTATTGTTTTGGATTAATTGGTTGGTCATTTATCATTTAGTTTTCATTTCAATTGAATGATTGTGTCCATTTGTTAATTTGGTAACTCTGGCCAGAGACCTTTTCCTTTGTTTACTTTTTGTTTGTCTGTTTTGTCTGTTTGCTAAGTTGCTATTAAGCTAATGGTTTAATGATTTTTGTTTCATTGAGTTCCAGTCCTAGACAGTTAATATCGTTTTGTTTTGCTTTTGGACAATTGTTAGTGTATACTTTTAAAAAGGGATTTGTGTTAGTGTATATTGTGCTGATTAATTGTGTTCTCCCTTCCCCCTGTAGTTGCTGAGAGCCGACGGTGGTGGCGGTGTCCTGGGTGGTGGTTTCCCTTCATGTGCTGTGATCCTGGATTTGGTTCTTTTTGCACGTCACCTTCTCTGTGTGTGTCACGTACGAGTGGGGTGCCTTTCTTTGTTTTGGACTTCCTCACCCCACATTGTCCCTCACTGTTGGTAAGCCTCAGCCACTGGAGTAGGGTGTTCAATAGTTCTGTTTTAAAATAATTGTTTTTTAACTTTGTGAGACCAACATTAAATAAACTTGTTAATTATTTTGTTACCTTGAACCACGTCTCCTGCCCTTCCTTGTATTGCTTACCTTCATGCCTCCCTATTACATTTATAATCATTTACAATTTCCTGGGTGCAATTCCCAGGGTGGCGTTGTCGGTTTTCTCCTCAAATTCCATAAGCTTAAAATCTGTACCATAACATTGTATGAACCCTCATACCGCCACATGTACATCTGCAGACATTTGTTAGCACACACTACCAAGAACCAGTTGAATGTCCAGTGGCTTCATTATTCATATCCAATTCATTGTGCTTTGGGGACTTTCCAGAGATCTGAACCCATGTGGCTCTACACAACTAGACCCACACACTGGGAATGTGACTTAATGTCTATTTTTGGTAAATCCCAGAACTGTAGTCTGTCAACCCTAGAAAAAGAGTGTGTTTACAGGATTTAAGGGAGAAAAGTGGGTGAATCTCTCCTATAAATTACGGTGGGTCTTTGCTGCTCAGTAATCTGCTCTGTAATTTTGGGACATCAGCACATGCGTCATTAAAGTTGTGTGAGTGTGTGTGTGTGTGTGTGTGTGTGTGTAGGGTCCCTGTCAGTGGAATAAGTTGCAAGCTGGGATGTGGATGTGAGAAAGGGCGAGATGAACTAAGAGGGAGCAGATGGAAGAGTATGACTTGAGCTTCTATCATATACCATTTGTTTTCTATTTATAAGTTTGCTATTCAGTTGACGTTGCACCAAGCCACTGCCATGCTTGATTGTGTGTTTTATTTAATTGTAGAACATCAAAATTTTTTATCGACAGGGTATGATTATGTTTTTATATACTGTAATGAACTGAATTGTGGTTCTTCACTGAAAAATCACTCATTTGCAACCATGAAGGCAGAACATTCAATTAAAAAGTCACCTGAATGACTAATTAACAAAAGAGATGATAAAACACAGCCCTGAGGTGAGCCTGTACAGGTGATCATTTCGTCCTCTCTGACAAAATGATCACTTGTACAGGCTCACCTCAGGGCTGTGTTTTATCATCTCTTTTATTTATTTTATATACCAACTCCTGCAACAGCACTTTCACTAACAGGCACTTTATTAAGTGTGCTGACGATACAGCATTGTTGAGCCTTTTACAGGATGAGGAGGAGGAGCACGGGCCAGTTCTAGACTACTTTCTAAACTTGTGTGAGTCCAATCTTCCAATCTTCTCCTGAATACATCCAAAACTAAGGAGATGTCCATAGACTTTAGAAAGACCCAAAACCAAAACCATCAACCTACTCTCATCAGAGGGGAGCCAATAGAAGCCGTTGCGGAATACAAGTACCTTGGTATTATTGTTGACCATAAGCTAAAATGGGACCCTTGGACTGATCACGTGAACACCAAAACACAGCAGAAAATGTATTTTTTGTCTTTTAACGTGCATAACAATATGCTGAAAATATTTTACTGTGCTTTTATTGAAAATGTTGTAACCTTTTGTATCATCAGCTGGTTTGGTAATGCTACTGAGGCACAGAAACAGTTGGTCAGAAAAACTGTACTGATGGCAAGTAAACTGCTCGGGATCACGCTGCCTACTATTGAACACATTTACAGGAAGAGAACTCTGAGAAAGGCAAACAGCATTGTGGGTGACCAGCAGCACCCCCTTGCTCCATCTTTCGAACTGTTGCCATCTGGGTGATGCTACCGTCTGCCCCCATTTACAAAATATAGGTCAAAGTTTTCATTTGTACCACGAGCAATTAAGCTCTTAAACAAAAAATGCAAGCAGGTGCGACCATCTTAGCCATTATGTTTTTAATAATGCTGCAAGGCGTGAAGAGGAAATGTTTCATGTTGTATGTCCTAAGCTGTCTTTATCGTATGTTGTTTTTTCTTTTTTTGAAACGCCTGTGATAATGCTGCAAACCAATTTCAATACAAATAAAATACTACTACTAGTTGCAATTACTTTATGATTATTTATTTTTAGAAAATCTACCCTGAGGTTGGATCTAATGAGCCCATTAAAAAGGTTCCCATTCAATTGTGTGTTCAAGTTCACCCAGTCTACTGATTTCTGTGTGTGTATGTGTGTGTGTGTGTGTGTGTGTGTGTGTGTGTGTGTGTGTGTGTGTGTGTGTGTGTGTGTGTGTGTGTGTGTGTGTGTGTGGGCTTGTGTCTTGTAAGCCAGATAATGAGTGAGCAGCATGCGCGCTCTGATTTCAATCCAAAGCCATCTGACTGGGCCGCCACACTGCAGTGGTTTTTGTTCATAAACATAATGCACATTGATTCCTTGATTTGTTTCCACAGCCAAATCAGTCAGGGTATCTGCCTGTCTCTAATTCACTCTATGATTGGTTATCTGTTTCCTATAATTTTGATCCAAGCTACATGCCCATGAGAGAGTAGAAGCAATAGCACTGCATTGATTTATATACATTCTCTTGCTGTAGATAATGAGTCTCCTTGCTATGTATTCTTTGTTCTTTCCTACAGTTGAAGTCAGAAGTTTACATAACAATAGGTTGGAGTCATTAATACTAATTTTTTAAACACTACACTTTTTCATGCTGTCAAACTATAGTTTTATCAAGTCAGTACAGGCATCTATTTCGTGCATGTCATAATAATTTTTTCAACAATTATTTCCCAGCAGATTGTTTCACTTTTAATTCACTACATCACAATTCCAGTGGGTCAGAATATTACATAAGTGCCCATGCCTTTAAACTGCATGGAAAATTCCAGTGAATTCAGTGGAGGTGTACCTGTGGAAGCATTTTGAGGCCAACCTTCAAACTGAATGTGTCTTTGTTTGACATCAAGGGAAAATCTAAAATAAATCAGCCAAGACCTCCACAGGTCTGGTTTATCCTTCTGAGCATTGTCCAAACTGTGGTCTGATGACACTAAAATTGAACTCCTTGGCCATAATGACCATCGAAGAGAGGAAAAAGGGTGAAGCTTGCAAGCCGAAGAACACCATCCCAACTGAGGAGCTTGTGGAAGCTACCTGAGACATTTGTATGTAAACTTCTGACACACTGGAAATGTGATGAAAGAAATAAAAGCTGAAATAAATCATTCTCTCGACATATTATAGTTAATTTGTCTCATCTTGCATCTTATATTCACATCCAGGTCATCGGAGGTTATTGGAAGTCTGGACTTGAAGCAATAAAGATCAAAGAGGAGTTCATGGGATTTAAAGATATAACCTAATATCAGTATGTTGCCATAGCCTGCTCTTTTTTTATGTCTGTCTCTATGAAGCTGGGCCAACACAGTTCATTTCTGTGAGACATGATTCTTTGAGGGCGGAAACTTTGGTGGTAAAGCTTTGAAAGTCAGTAATGAAGTTAGAAATAAGCAGTTTGATCACAGAGAACCAGGTTTTGGAGATTCTGGGTTGTATACAGTCACATGTGGACTTTGTGCAGTGGATATTTGAATATGTCATCTGTTTTGTTTTTTCTTTGTGCAGATGCAATGTTCTAAGTGAAACAATATGTATGAATGGTATCACAGAAAAGGAGGAGAAGGTGGATTTTAGTGGTAGATAGACCAAAGTTTCTTCTGTTTCCTTGTACGACACACACACATACACATGGGTATACATACAAACACATTCTGCCTTTGGCTCAGGAGGAAGCCAGATGTTGCAATATTCAAATGAACGCTTGAAATTTTTCTGCCAAGCCCTAATTTGCTGTTTACAGGATGACTTCATTGTAGCAGATCTCACTTCTCACAGTATATTATCCAGACTGAATCCATCCATCACTGCTGGAGTATCAGAAAAACTAAACCTCTGCATTCAGCTTTCAGAGACTGCATGAAGACCACCAGGGTGAAGTTAATCAGATCTCAAGTTCCAGCCCACCAGCTCATCATAAGAAATATTTCCTGAACTGTTTCCTGTCTTTTGTTGCCGCTGTTTTCTTGCATTTGTTTCATCGGTCAATCATTAAGGTCACTCTCTCAACAGACACTACTTTTTCAATGTGACAGACAACACAAAGAAGAAAATGAAATGGCATTTGATATTATTTGCTTTCCTTTTCAAACAGTCAGATCAAAATGTCACTAGAGGACGGTTCTGTATTTCAAGTATCAGAACAGACGATCAGACCTTAAAGAACATTGACTATGTTTAGACTTTACAGACCTCGATTGAGCCTCTTCAAGAAACTGGTCTTTCTCATATTCCCAGTAGAGAAAACAACAATTCTGGTTCTCCTGTCATACTGGAATAAGCCTACAGTCTGGGTAAACTGATCCAACAACAACACCAGCAGCTGAGACCATCCTGCTAAATGACCTGTGCTGTTTTCTATCTGATCATATGCACTCCCATTATATGTCTCATCTGACTGAAAGAAAAAAAAAACATTTCAGCTGCGTTGGTGTAACTCCACCATGTGGGATGCAATGAAAATAGCTCTGCATCAGGTAATTACAGCTGCAATCATTAGTGCTATGTCTAAGTTTATCTGCAGAGGTGGAGAAATATTCGTATCAGCAGAGATGGCAGATGAAAGGGCGACATTAGAGGCGTCACTGGCTTCAGTTGGAGATATGCCTCTGCTGCCGCTGCTGTTTCTGTCATTCGTCAAATAAAAGTAATTAATCTCAATGAGAATCTCTTCTTTCAGCCATAGCTGTGAAAAACTTAGTCCTGATGAGAGAAATGGCAGGTGAAAGAAAAAAAAACATCACCTTAAAATACTTTTTTTCCATCTTTGAATCTATTCTACTCTTTTACTTTTATAATCTATCTGCTTTTTATTTTTCCTGTAAAAACTCAACCAATGTAATCTTACTTTAGTGGTGACATGGCATATTTCAGTAGGTACTGTTCAAGAATAATATTACTTCAGGTCCAAATTCAGTGGCTGGTTCATATGAGTTTTATTCACTGCACAGTGGAGACAGACAATCACAGCAAGGTGGTACAATTCTGTCTGCAGGTCAATATTTAGAGCAAGGTTATATACATCAAGGGGTAGCTGAGAAGAATGGGTTTGTGGGCTGGGCTAATCAAGAGGCTTGAGTGACAACAAGGATGAATAGGAAAACCTAGACAGGCTAATTAACAATATATTCTAATTCAATCTGTCAGTAACCCCATTTGGCTAATCCCTTCAACATCTCTGCAAGTATGATACTGTATCTCTGTCTGTGTTGGGAGGCGTCTGGTAGAATGAATTCACATGTTAAGTTAAAGAAAGCTTCTCAAAGACCATCTTCTTCAAGGAGTAAATCAAAGAGTTTCCCACAATCAATGTAAATTAGTTTGCCACAACATGAAGCTAGAAAGACAGACTCTTCTGCAGTACACTTCCTCCTTTATGTGTATAAATGTCTTACTTATGCAGACAATGACTCATATTCAGAAACAGCAATTACAGAGCATTTGCTCATCATTGAAAGGGTTTGTTATTGTGCATCTAAACAGCAGAAAGGCCAGGACATGTCATTTAAATGACTTGGTACAGAGAATCACTGTTGTGCAAGACATATTGGATCCAGCAACAACTGTCCTGGCACAACACTTTGCACGGTTTATGGAAAAACTGCAATAACCAAAACACATCAAGCCAGAGAAAACACCAAAGAGGCTGGGAAAAGGCCAAACACCAGACTGCAAGGTGAAAATTCAGCATAATGGGGATCTGTGCATTCAGCCTGACAGTATCAGCAGCACTACATAATGTTCTAGCATTTTCCTGTTTCATATTTGGTCACTCTGGACCAATTCAGCTTCATTTCATATGATGAATAATCCCTCAGAGTTTCAGTAGAGCAATTTTGATACTGTTTATGTCAGCATTTACTGCAGTAGCCATTTAATGTACGTACAATCTGTAAGTACCTCTGTGTAGTAGTGGTGGAGTCTGCCATTCCCGTGCTGGATTCACAGAAAACAATGCATGTCACTGCTACTGCTTCACATTAAAAGCATTCAGCTGGTGAAACACAGAGTGGCTTTTATTTTGAAGCAGCCATAGGAAAAGCAATGTGTTTGTCACAGTGGTTTCTACTAATTTTCTGCATTTTTGGCAGCTAATGGGTAGATATTACAGAGTAATTGTTTAAGGCACAACAGTAACACGTCATCATCTATAAGATGTTTATTTACACATCCAACAGTTACAGAGCAACACGATCATTCATATGGAGTGGTGTTTTTGTCCACCTGATGAATCTAAGTCTAGTATTCCTTTTCTTTTAGCTCTATTTTTGCTCTTCATCAACTCCTGTAGGAAATATCTGAATCTTTTGCTGCTAAACACGCTCCACTGTTCACAGGCTAGTTGCCAACTTAGCTTACAGTGGGATTTTAGAGATGGGAATAGCAGGAAACATCTTTAAGGTAACTGTCAGTTTGTTAAATCAGCTGACAGTTCTTCACAGGATGCTGTTCAGCTGCAAAAGTGTTGCTGCATGACATTCTCAAAGTCACCAAAGTGTTGCAGAAACCATCATTTCAACATGAGGAAACTCACATTTTCTGTCCTCAGCATTTGAAAGGTTTGCTGAGTCTGTGCAGCCTCTTGTTTGCTCTTACAAGGTGCAGAGGAGCAGGGGGTCACAGCCAAGTCATTTCCGCTATTTGGACTAAACCCTGTGAAAACGTCCCAGGAGGCCAGAGGACTCATTAGGTGCGGTGACACCTCTGCCGCAGGAGGTGTCACCAGGAAACCAGCTGACAGGTCCTTAAATATAACACACACTTCCTGTGACCTCCCATCCGGACGAGCTGCTGGGGCGTGATCGCTGCTCTGCCTCCAGGGCCAATATGTCTTCAGTCATCATTTAAAATGGAGAGTGCACAAAAATGCGGCACATATGCACACACACACACACAGGTGTATGAGCGCCACAAGTACACATTCATATCAACATGCAGCCATATACAAACCAAGCTGACCCTTAAAAATAAGACACAAATTTAATCATTAACAACACATGTGGCAGGTAGAGGTCACTGAATACCCAGGAGTCCTCTAACATGATGTGTTTACTGATCCTCCCTCATGTCATAACCCAAGCACCACACAACTACCACACAGGCCTGCAATGCTGTCAACAACAGAACAAGAGAGACTGTCTTGTCTGTGTATCCCTGTTAGATTTCATTCCACTGCTTCTCCTGTGTAAAGACAGAAGCAAACAATAGAGCAAATGTTTCACTTTTCAGTTCACTGTCAGGGGAGCGAGTGGTTCCGCTTTGCATGCCATTGTTGTTCCCTGAATGATACTGTGCTCCACAGCAACACTGGCTCAGAAAATCAGTTTCACTCAACACCTGATTTGTGTTTGTGGCTGCTGCAGGGGAAGCAGAGGTACGATGTGCTGCCAAAGTACCTTGTTGCAAACCAAGCAGACAAGGAGACAAAGGTTTGTTACACTTCTGGCATAAAGTAAGCTATTTTTTCATTTTGCTAAAATTAATCCATCAAAAAAAATCTAAAAATTGTGCACACAAAATGTATTATTTAATACAGACAACACCAAGTCTAGTACAATATTTACTGTTTTAATGGTGACATGGGCAACTTCTTATATTTATGTTTGTCACATTCTGACTTGTGGCACAGAGCTGTGTTAGCAGCAGCAGCAGCAGCAGCAGCAGCAGGATTAGCCCCACACTCACTTTACCAGGTATATGTTAAGCATTAATAATCAACATAACCCCTGATGTGGCTGAGTAGTGAGACGCTGCCGGTGCTGGCTCTCTGTATCTGCAGCGCAGCCTGAGGCAAGTCTGCTGACAGATGACTCCACACAGTGTAATAATAAACATAGGACACAGGAGGAAACATGAGACCCCGCTTGGCTTCCAGTCCTTATAGGTAATCCATCATCACTGTGCTGACCGACTACAATACAGTGACAAGAGTCTGAGAGCGTCTGGCCCAGTCACAGATGTGTTATGCCACCCCCACCAACCCCTAACACTGAGCATTGTTTCCCACTGTCTCCTCTGGCTTGTCAGTGACCAGAAAGGATAAACAGAGCACTGAGCTTGGCACAAAGTTTGTCCTCCTCCCCAATGAAGTGCACCGTCCTGAGCCCAAACATCATTCATCATGCTCCAGCCTCTGTGTTGGTGTGTGAACGTCTGTCTGTATCTGCTTCTCTGTTTTTATTTCTGTCCTACAGACTGCAGGCACCCAAACAAAGCTTGAATGACTTTAACAGAGAAGACAAAACAAATAGGCCACTCTGACCTGTTTTTGTTTTTTGGCTTTTGCTTGTTTTGGCACCAAACTCATACGTCTAATTTCCTGTCTATTAGATGGCTATCGGAAATCTTAGTTGTATCTGATTTTCATGTGGAGTTATACTGTGCAGGGTAAGTTTCCATTGTTGATTTATGCAGCAGTATGCCACAACTTCCCAGTTAATTCACATAGGAATTTGCCTTACTCCAGCTGTGCCATAATATTTACATGATAAATCGTTAGCTTGTGTTTAGTCTGTGCTCAGATGTATATCCCAATGTAATGTTTTCCCCCATCACGAATATGACTTATGAATATCCACAGCAAAAGTCATTTATGGATGTGTGTGACCTTGTGATCGGGGTCAAAGCTGAGAATTTTTCATGCTTCAAAACTGTAAAATGATCCAGGAAGTTTTAATAAATCAGAGTGAAATAATTAAAAGATCATTGTCTGATCAAAGTCGTGGTTGGATGTAATGTGTCTTGCATGAGGGCAAGGAGCAGGAGGAAATTATGTTTGGAGATAACTGAGAAACTCAAACCTGGCTTTGGATGTGTGATATCTTCCATATGGTGCTGTGCTGTTTTACAGCTGTAACATAACGAAAGAGGCTGATCCTATCCAGACATAGCTGTGCGGAGTATAATATATGAGGGTCAGTATGGCTGCTTTGTTTCTTATGTTTGCTGAGGCATAATGTCGAAATGGCTAAAACTGTCTGTGTTTTATTACACTCACAAATGCATTTATAATTTTCCTCTGATTCTTAACATAACAAATGACATCAATGGTCAGGTCACATAAAGATTTAATGCAACACATCTCCATTCAAGCTGGATCTCCTGGAAGTTCATGTACACTGTTTTCAAAAACAGATACGATGTGTTTTACATCGGAAACATTAAAGGCATGAGTTTTCATAAAACAAAGAATTACACGTGGTGGATGATGAGTGCACTTCCCTTACAGTTTGACAACTTGGCTTTGATTCATGTACACAAGTAATGCATTTTAGGGTCCATTCCAATTTTATACTAAAGGCTCCTATAGTTCATACTTGACAAATAGTTCAGCTGCAGAGCACACAGACTGGCTGTGGTTGGCTATGAGTAAAATACTGTTGTCAGTACTGGTCTGTGATTGGCTTGCAAGTTGTTTGTTGACACTGAGCATTAGGACAGCTAAAATAAAGCTGCAACATTGCAACTACAGAACTCAATCACAATGTTCCAACTGAAAAACACAGTCACAATGTTCCTATGTAAAGAAAGATGTCATTCCACAACAGTCTGACTAAAGAAAATTGTCACCATGTTCCCAAGTAAAGAACACTGTGACCCTGCAATGATCCTACCAAAGAACGCAGTTACAATGTTCCTACTAAAGAACCTGGTCACCCTGCAGTGTTCCTACTAAAGAACCTGTTCACCCTGCAGTGTTCCTACTGAAGAACACAGTCACAACGTTCCAACAAAAGAACCCAGTCACCCTGCAACAGTCTGACTAAAAAACACAGTCACAATGTTCCTAAGTAAAGAACACTGTCACAATGTTCCCAATTAAAGAACACAGGAACAGTCTGACTAAAGAACACAGTCACAATGTTCCTACTAAATAACATGGTGACCCTGCAGTGTTCCTACTCAAGAACACAGTCACAGCATTCCAACAAAAGAACATGCCCACCATGCAGTGTTCCAAACCAAACACAGACAAAGTATATGTTATTATCGTCCAGTCAGGACCTGGATGATTCATTCCAGACTAAAATGAGCTAAACCAAAGGATGATCCATCACTTCATGTTCAGCCAAAACTCTCACAGTTGCCTTTAATAGGTTTGCACTTATTAAGATTAAGACTACCTTTTATTGAAAATAGAAGGTTCAAGTATTTCTTTACTGATGGAAACTGGTATTACACACTGTAGGCTACTTCTCATATGGTATTAATTAGGTATTAATGTATGAAAAACAGATACCAACCCAGCCTATTTAGAGTCTGTCATGTTTCATATTTCTGTCTGTCTGCTTGTCTTGAACACTGTCTGCTGCTACTTGTTTGTTGATTTAAATTCAAGACAAGATTTTTAGGAGTATAGTTCACCTCAGATGACCGACCGTCTCATAGAGAGAAGATAAGAAGCTATCACAACACAAGGTAACATAAGGAGAAGTGGGTTGCATTAAGGATATGAGCCTCTGCTTAGCTGTGTGTGTGTGTGTGTGTGTGTGTGTGTGTGTGTGTATGTGTGTGTGTGTGTGTGTGTGTGTGTGTGTGTGTGTGAGATGTGTTTTTGTGTGTGTGTGTGCTCTCTGTAGTGCACATAGATAACGCCCCCCTATCTCTACTCCATTTAGCACCGCCATGTCTCGGTCTGGGTTACACTGACTACTGCCTCAGGGGAAATAAGGATACAGCTCTCAGGTTCCCAGCAGGCCCAACATATGGGAGCTGCTTTTCATGCAGTAGAGATGAATTCATCCCAAAGTCATCTCCTCACAGAGATTAATTTGGCAGACATAGCGAGGCAGGTGGAATATGTTGAGTAGCATCTGTGTGTGTGTATGTGACTGATGTGGATGCTTCACTTTTGTGTATCTCAAGTCTGTACCACTGAAGGCCCGGGTGATGGAAAACAAAATAAGATGTCAGCCTTTTGCTATTTATTGACATCCCTGTGTTATTATTAGTTTCAGAAATGAAGTAAGGGAAACTCATAATGTGAGAGCGCAGACCTGTGAATCAAAGCTGACTGTCATTACATCTTTACTATAGCAACAAAACCACCAAGAGAAATATTTTCGGATCATATCAGTACACCAAAGTGCAATGTTAGTGGCATTAATGAGCCTTTTATCACTGACTTTATACACATTTCAGGGAAATTCAACTGACAATTTATAGTTTTCACAATCGACTACACTATCTAACTGAACTATATGTTTCTTTGACATAAAAACCTGGAATTATGTTTTGAATGAATGCACTGAGTGTTCACTCATGAAGGGAATAGTTTATTTATTCAGTACCATGATCATCTCTGTACTCAAAATATGAAGTTACAGCCAGCAGCTAGTTAGCTTAGCTTAACATAAAGACTGGAAACAGGGAGGCTGTAGCTTTATCTTTAGCACACAAAATATCAAGGGATTCTTATTTTTTTGTAGTTTGAGCATACATGATGGAAACATGTTTACATGTTCAGTCATGATTGTTTTCTCTGAACTCAAAAGCATGACTATGGCAAGGGTTACTTTCAGGAATCAAAGTTGGAGGCTGATCCAAGGGAGTAGACTGGGGATGGGGTCAAGAACTGACCTCAGGACATTCATAAAGAAACTAACTGCACTAGTAAAGGCTGGAACGCTTGAACGAAGACATACTGGCACCAAGGGAAGAGAGAACATGGATTAAATACACTAGTAGAGGGGACACAATGAAACACAGGTGCAATACATGTGTGGGACAGACAATCAAAGTGGCGGGAAACACATGAGGGGAGGGAGTGAATATGAAATAAAAGGGAGAGTCAGTGATAGCAAAATGAAAAAGCAAGTTTATAAAAATGACAAGACATAACCATTGACTGTATATAACAATGGACATAGCCTCAGTGATGTCATGCATAGGTTTCTGAAGAGTGCTTTTGAAGATCAGAATGGGCTGCGCTGCCATCTCGGTAATGTCTGACTCCACCTGACTCCCAGTTCATCCAAAAATGGGCAAAGAGGTGGGGCATGTGTGGAGCTGAGACTTCAGAGCAAGCACTCACCCTCATACCCACATTGCACTGTGCTCTTCATTAGAACATCATAGTCTACATACTCTTATCAAATAAATGTAGATGGACCCAAAAATCAAACAGCATTTTGGGTAATATTCATGATTTTCAAGGCTGGCATCATAAAGTTAATTATGTGTGTGGCTTACCTTTAGAATAGTTGCAGGTAGCAAGTGTTGGTGCTGAACCTCCTAAGAACAGTCCCCTTCCACTCAGTTGTGCATTTTCAGGTTATGTCCCTCTCAAATATATGAGCTGAACCAACTGGACCTTTCTTTTGTGGAGCTTTGCGCGTTTCTCAGAGTGGAGAATGAAAAGCACCAAATGTTAAGGCATGTTTGAAAGCAGCTGGTACACTCAGCACTGTGATCAGATGTGTGTGGTACTTCCAGAGATTGTACTGTGTGGTCCATTCCTCCTTGATTGGCTATGATTGTTTTTGTTAGCTGAACTGTTTAGCAAGTTCATACTCTGTTTCAATTATTATTGTGACAGGTATATAATAGCAACATAGAAAAGAGAAGAGAAATATATCACTTTCTGGATTAAAATTGCACTGGCCAACTGTAAGTTTTGTTTGCAGAATCTGTGATCCGTCACATCAAGTACTGTATCAATAGTGCTATAGTACAGTCTATGAAGTTTTGTTTTTTCATCATCATCCCTGTGTTCTGTAGTTCCCACAGCAACATACCCATCCATATTCGCGTTTGCCTTTCGTTTCCGTTTGGTGATCTCAGGTCTCAGTAATGCGCTGCCAGCTGTGACATCCTACACTTTATTAAACTCCTCTGTACACAAGCTGTTGAACTAGCCGCGATACTTAAACCTGTCATCAAGTCAGTATCCCCTCTCTGTAGGAGCTCATTCAGTGGGTGCAGCCAGGCAAGAACTGTGTGCACTCACATGTCCTACCATTAAGTGTAGCTGGTGGTTAAGACGATGTATATAAGGTACCTCACGAGCTAGTTTGTCTTGCTGTAGCTTCTGGATGCCACCGTGCATCCCAGACATAAGCAACCCCATCATAAGCAGTGCCTGGTTTAGAATCTTTGATGTGTTGATGTGAGAGGAAAAGTCCACCCCCTCTGATATGTTATCCAAAGCATCTATCTTTCCTCGTGAAGGCATCTGGTTTTCCACCAGAAATCTGACAACATCAATGAGAGAGGAAACTAGTATTGAAATCTCCCTTCCAGTACTGAAACAGTGTATAGCATGAATTATTTTACTTTGTAAATTATTTTACTTTTTTGTTACTTGTTATTCGTTTGTAGCTCTTGTTTTTATTTGTTCATCATGTAACTATACCTATTTGTTACTATAACTGAGACAAATATCTACAAGGCAAGTTATGTTTTGTAATTAAAAAAGCTAGTGTTATAGAGTGTACTCTTGTTTCGGGTGCAGAATAGCCCAGGGCTAACTCTGAGTCTGTAAAGTGAAATCTTGATCTTTTCTATTAATTCTAATGGTGAATAAATCTAATGCAGACTTTGTAGCTGTTAAATCAATAATTCTGCCAAAACACTTGACTGATTTACACCTCTCAATAGAAAACTAAGTAAATAACACACAAAGATGGTGAGGGGGTCAAGTGAACTGTAGTGTGTCTGTTAGGCCTAAATTCAGAACTAAGAGCAGGCTTAGAAGCTAATAATAACAACAGATAAAGTGGTTCAGCCTTCAGGCCATTGGCTCAGCTGCAAAATAAAACCATATGGTAACAAACACAATCCGCCTTCATCATCCAAAACAACAAATACAGACATTTGGTGCGGTGGCTTCTTCCAGACAGAAGTCAGTCGCTTCACTGCCTTTCTGCTTTTGGGTAGAATGAAGGCAAAAGTTAATGAATTTGGGGTTTGGCCTAAGGCAAATGAGATTAATCTGCCCATGGTGTTTGAGTATGGTAAGAGTAGACTTTTAAACAGCAATATAAATAGTAAAATAAAAATGTCCAACACATCTAAGTCTTGTAAAAGAAAAAATATGGTAGTGGAAATTAAGGTCTTCAACTTTCCAAGTGCCAACAACTCCCCTCAGTCATTTGACATGTTTTTGGATTATCACACTGACACAGTCTGACTAATGACATGTAACAAAGGGAGCCCATGAATAATGCAATACCAGTGTGGAACTTATTCTGAATATAATATAGATAAATAATAATAAATTGTTATATATTATTATATTATATTATATTATATTGTATGTATATTGTATTTTAATAATAAAATACAATAGACATCATTTTAAATTATCAAATATTCTGTCTCCAGTGGTTACTTGGTAAACAATTAAACATTGCTTTTCAATTTAATTTCCTTTCTCTGCTGTGTTTGTTTTATTCCTGACTAATGACTACTGTAAGGAGAATAGTATGTAAAATGCAATTTTCACAGGAAGGATAATTGGAGATGCAAATGGGAAAACAGATACACTGAAAGATGATTATTACGGAATGTTAAACTATGATGTAGTTGTGTTTTCTTCTGTGCAGAAAACCAGGGACCTTAAAACCTCATCAATGACACGAGGACTCTTCAGACTGGCTGCCAAAATGCTGGTCTATGGTTTGTGGCAGAGGTTAATAACGACTGTGGTTGCTATTTGAAGGGTTTCCAATGGTGATGAGAATCTGTGTGTGTGAAAGGAAGACAGAAGGAGACAGAGACAGACAACATGGAACTGGCCCTGGTTCACTGTTCAACTGCTGGTTTTTCTTTCCACAGGGTTGCTTTCGGAACAGTAAACGAAAGTAGCAAACTGGAGGAATATTACAGGATCAATCTTCCAAGTTTGTGTGCAGCACCACTGCATTACCTACTGTATGTCTGAGGAAGTTTTCACTATTTTAACTGCTCATGTTACGAGCTGCCAGTTTCATTGGTACATTAGTAATTCATCAAAAGTTAAATCCCTTCACTGTGAATTTGTCATTAATATGGCACATTTTTGTGAAAAAAACCTACATACTGATCATGATGGGTTTTTAAAAGCAAAAATAAAATGAAGTAATGAATGATTCCACAGTGCCTTTCCATGTATATTAAATAACAGTCACATAATTGTGTAAGGCCCTGCTCCCACTGCTGAGGCTCATGTTAATTCTCGGTATGAGACCTTTTCAGCTTTAGGTGGCTGTTGTCATTGTTCGCCCTATTAGGACAGGATTAGTTCTACAGTGGGTAGTGTGGTAATGTAGTCATTATCAGACATTACCACACAACTTGCCTTGTTTTCTTTTTTCCCCTCTAACTTTGTGTCTATCACTAAGAAATTGGTGTCAGAAGCAGTTTCTCTGGTGTTACAGCCATGCTATGTCTTGTTTATATACTTTATGATAAAATTGGTGGAAGTATCATGTAAATGGGCTGCACGCTGGTGCAGTGGTTGGCGCTGTTCCGGGTTCGAGTCCCAGCTCAGCCGTGGGATCTTTCTGTGTGGAGTTTGCATGTTCTCCCCGTGCCTGTGTGGGTTCTCTCTGGGTACTCCGGCTTCCTTCCAAAGACATGCTAATGGGATACTCTAAATTGACCGTAGGTGTGGCTGTGTTGTGAATGGTTGTCTGTCTCTATGTGTTTGCCCTGCGATGGACTGGCGACCTGTCCAGGGCGTACCCCGCCTCTCGCCCGAAAAGATGCTGGGATGGGCTCCAGCCCCCCCGCATTCTTGGTGCTGACATTACTTCCTGCTTATTTGTACTGACAACTAATTCTGTCTGAATAAGATACTTCTCTCCCTGAATGCATCCTGTGAGATCAGAGTTTAATGAAATACTGCAAAAATCCATGAACTCCAAAATTCAGTATAGTCAGTTGAAACAAAGGATCCAATTACCAAAAGTATTAAAAGAAATGTACAGGTGCAACGATGAAGAATCAGAGATATTTGGCTAAAGAGCCTTTCAGCAGAATGGTAGTAATTAGTAAAATTACAAAAAAAACATTGATGATTCAGTGTCGAACTGTTCTCTTAATGTGTTGGATGTCCCAGCCAGAGGAAAAGTTTAATTTCACTGTGCATTCATTCACCAGAAATGATTCCAATTAGAGAATGACTAAGACCAACTGCCACTCTCAATTATCCATCAAACAGCTTTAAGAGCAGAAGTGTAGCTGTGTGGGCTAGGTTCAGACTCCTCTGGGTTCCTGTTGGCTGCTAACATCAAACCACCATGAGTTTACTTTATGGCAAAATTACTCCAAATGTTCTGTGCTGAGAGTAAGTTGACAGACATGCAACTTTCCCGGTGGAAATTGACACAAATAAAAACCGTGTAAGTACATAAAAGTAAAATTCTGCTAAGACTTATTGACCTTCAGTAACAGACCATTTGTAATACTAATTTTCTTCAAAAGGCCTGTTTTCTATTATATCCTCTCTTTCATTTCTTTGCCCTTTTGTCTCTTCTTCTCATCCTCCTCCTGTCGAAGCTTGCCTCCTGCCGCTCTCTCCTCCTTCATGCCACTGCTCATGAGCATGACATTCCTCTTCATTTTCTCAATGGTCTGCCTGTCCTTTTGAGGATATGTCACTTTCTTACATTGGATCTCTGTCTGCCTCTCTGCACCTCACACTTTCAGCCTCTCAGTCCTCTGTGTCACCTTACCTCTGCTGGCCTCTTCTCAGCTCATCTATCCGTTACCTAACCACCAATCTGCGTGACAAATAACGACATGGGATGCTCTAAGGTGCACACACACAGAAGAGAAGGGTGAACTGCGTTAATAAACCCTCTTGTCGCTGTGCAACTTTCGCTTTTACTTAAACACAGATAGAGATTCTCTGCTAACATGTTAAACTGAGGTATAAAGGATATGCTGTTTGGTGAGTACATTAAAGTACCCCCTAGTATTAAAAGTGAAAGACAGAGTGAGATTTGAACCCCCTCTGAACCTGCTCTGGCTGTAACAGTGGTTATTCAGAGAAATGTAATATTAGTCAGAGGATAGTTCAATCCCAATTCTTTATTTTAAAACACTAAAAACAGTCACATTTACCCTCAGACATCCAGGGCAACACTCACTTTGAGGCCAGTGTTAAAAATCAGATATCTCAAATCTTCAGTCATTTCAGTCATTTTTGTTTTATCAGACTCTGGTTACTGGGGAAACATACCACCATGGTTTTACTGTATCCAACAGGTTCAAATAACATATAACTAATTGTCAATATGATCACTACAAACAAATTCTCTATAACGATCTGTCCCTGTCAGTGTTCCTTGTTTGTCTGGGTTGAGGTGATATGTGCCACTGGGGTCACTTGCTTTATACATTTTACAGCAGGTTTTTGTGATTTAAGATCTCTATGAGTTTTGATTTCAAAGTTCAGATTTTCCACAACACACCCAGCCTAACATGCTAAACTGACATACAGTGAAAACACTGTATGGCGGTTATTATTTCAGATATACTGAGGGGCCATACAGCAGCCGCAGAGGAGCAAAACAGCATAAATAGAAAACCATAGTTTCATTCTGTCTTATTCAACTCTTTGAACCAGGCACCCATTTAATGGCACCACACCGCAACAGTTTTTAAAGGGAATTTCAGGACAGTTTCCATTAATCTCCACCATATGCTGCACAACTGTCACAGACAAAAAGCCACCTCGCAAACCAATTACATGTCGGCGCAACACATGGGCGCAGCGACTCGAGTAGATGGATGACAAAACGAAACAACAGAAAGGAAACAAATTACAATGTGTCAGTGACAGCGTCAAAAACACCCAAAGGAACGACGGTGGAGCCACCTCACACAGCTCGGCTCGCCTCGCCTCCAGAGACTAGCTCCTCCCCCCAAACCTCTCCCAACTGCTCCTCTCTGACTGATGAGTCAAGTTAGTCATTCACTGGCAAAAACAAACACATTTATTGTAGAGCTGCAGCAGCGTCATCTTTAACTGCTTCAATTTTCTCCTTAGGGTAAAGAGTATTAAACAATGGGTACTCAGGTTCTGCTTCCCATAGACAACCAGTGTAGAACTGATCATTTCTACAAAGAAGTTGTAATCAAAAACAGTATCATATCCATTATATTGTAGGTGGAAATATTTGACCACCATAAAAAAGCAGCCTACCTACAGGCACACTGGAGTAACCTGTGGCTGACGTGTACACATAGAAAATACATTAAAGACCTTCTCCAATGAAAATTAAGTTTTTAACCTCGTTAACATGTCAATATGTTGTTTTTATACAATACAAGACATATCATGAGTGAAAATAAGCAGTCCTGGGTTTCATACATCATTTGTCCCAACGAACCAGTCCCATCAACTTGTGGGGATGGGGGGCAGGCCTCAGTACAGAGAGCAAGAGTTTGCATCAGCACAACCACTAGCACTGTGTCAGCCACTGCCAGCTGCAAGCTATAAAACAAAAAATAAACAAATAAAAGATGTTAACAATGCTAACTGTTCTGTTATGTCTGCTAGTCGACGATTTTTGTCACAACAGACTCCTTATCTGAGTCTGGGTCTGACTGAGGCTCAAACATGTGGCTATGTCTCTCTGATGTTTCCTCTAACATACTATTTTGATACATTCGGCTAAATATTTGAATGTGCTCCATAATTTAATATTATGTCTGCATTTAGGGTTTGTTAACCAAAGGATGTAACTGCAGCTGCAGGGTTTTCTTTTGTGACAATAGGGGGCAGAGTGAGATATGGGTTCGCCACAGAGACTAGCGAGGGCGCATGTCCTGCTGGTTTTCCTCATAACTGCAGAAGACTCAGCTAAATGGAGCCACATCTCCATGTGTTATCGTCTTTTCCCTGTATTTCAGGTTAGAAGAGTGTCAGAACCTCACAGAAACTACTGTAACTTATGAGTAAATGTTCATTGACAGATGTGGTTCAAATACAAGTGTAAAAAAATGAACAGTGAGGTAGTTTGTTTGGAAAACCAGGCGCTTGCCGAGAGTGGCATTGCTGGCAGCACTCTTTGTTAACAAACAGCTAATGGTTAGATTTTGGTTTGTGGCCACACGTCCCCAGTATTATGCTTAAAAGTATATATGAACAGGCTCCATGATTTATTTTGTCATGTTTAAAGAGGATTGTGTTAAGAACTGTTTAAACAGTTTAAAATTCATAAGTTAAAATATATGAATATATATTATACTATAATTCATGATTTCAAAAACTATAACGTAGTGTCTATTTACAAATTACTGTGATATGCAAGTCGGAGTGGTGCTTTATAGTATCAGTTTGTCAACTCATTAAAGATGCAATTGTTACCTAAACTTTATTTGGGAGTGATGAATATAGCCATATTATAGGAACACAGAGAAAAAGTGTGTTTGTTTGTTTTTGGTTCAGTCTTTTATTTTATATGTGTATGAGCATGGAAAAATGTTGAGAGACAATAAATATGCACTGACAGTAAATACTGAAAAATGTTTAACGGACAGTGCAAACAGTTTACAGTGATGTAATGTAAATAGATATAACTGCAGAAGACTCAGCTAAATCGAGCCACGTCTCCATGTGTCATCCTCTTTTCCCTGTATTTCAGGATATTTATAGCTGTTTACAGGTGCCGCAGTCCAGTACCTGTTACATTTACATAATTAAACTCGAACTGATATGAGATATAATGATACTGCAGCTATTATGCATAATTAATTTTTTTTAAAAGAAGAAAAAAGAAATTGGACAAGATAAATATCAAAAAACATGATGCAGGATTTTTCTTATCTTCTTCTTCTTTTAACAAGCCCACACAGTGCTGGTTGTGTTACACGGCAAATTAAGCTCTGTCCTGTTACAACAGGACCCATGGTGTTGTGGAGTTTGAATTTGACTCAGTAATTCATTCACAAATTGGAAGCTACTTTTCATTCGTGTTATTTTAACACCTGCTGAGTCACTGACATCCTCTGAACATTTAGTGCTACATTTAGCAGCTGCCCCCACTGAACAAAGGAGGGGTGTAGCTACAGTTAGCTGTCTGACTGTAATGGATCCACAAATGTCAAACCTCACAGTAATGTGCAGTCCTATAAACTCAGCACTTTTGACATGACCATTTAATCAGAAAACAAATGTACACAGTCATTGTAACACAGGAGATCACATCCTTTATACCAGGGTCGGCAAGTAACTTTGAACTTGGGCCAATTTTTTTCCAGCGCATGAAGTGGCAGGCCAGAACAAGATTAAAGGCTATAAGAAATTGGTTGTTAAAAATGCAATTCACATATAAGGGTGGGCAATCGGGCAAAAAAAAAAAAAAATCATATCCCAATCTTTTTGGGTAATTGCAATCCATGAACTTAAACATTATCTGCATTCTTTTTCCGTTCTGATTTTATTGTGAAAGTTCTGACCGGAAGTTGTGTTTCGTATCTTTGACACCTTTGTCATATCTTTGATACCTTTTTGGGATGTTTGTTTGCTCAACGCTACACTTCACCCATGCTGTCTTCTGTTTACAAATTGTGTCACAACCAATTATAATTTTTTCTTAGTTCATATGGAGTATTTGTTTGGACAGCAGTGTTTTTTATGTATGAGGTGCCATGTGTAAGTGGTTTGATTTGAAAGTTCAGTCGCTTATTACCTAGCCCGGCTTACTCGCCTCGGGTTGTCTTGCCTACAGGCAGGTCTCTCCACCCACAGGCAGACTGTAACTCCACCTTCTTGGACTACAGCTGGTGACCAGGCTCTGTGCGCTGACTAAAGTGCAACCTGTGGCCTGATGTGACTGTTTGTGTCCGTCATTCACTCTCAACATGGTTAAAGTATAATAAGCATGTGGGGGTAAATTCTGTTTTTGGATATTACAACTAAATGTAGGACTGTCAGTCCAATTTTGTAAGATTCAAAACAAATCAAATTATCAAAATAATCTGGCAGGCCAGATATTATTGCCAGCGGGCCAGTTTTGGCCCGTGGGCTGCCAGTTGCAGACCACTGCTTTAATACATAATCACAAAACAGCCAAGTGGTAAAATTCACACCAGCCTCCCACTTGAAATTCAGAGACAGAGATGGTGAATTTCTGACAGAGATGATATCTCTCACTTGGTGAATTGAACTACAGACACATCATCAGACTGTTGGCAGGATGGCTGCAAATAAAATCCAACTAATATTATCCATTCAGCTCATTGTATAGCAGCTGTACACTATTTGTTTGGATCTGGTTTCACTTGGGGACTGCTACAACAAAAGAACCTAACTTAAGTTGTTAATTTATTTTTTTTTCTCCTTTTCTCCTACTACGTTTGGAGCCTATTTTTCAGGGGAGACCTGCTCAGGATGGCAGCACAGAGATTGACAATGGAATTATTCACCATAGAGTTTTCATTACCCTTGAATTCAGTTTATTTGATGTTATCTCTTGTTACTGCATGGTTTGCCCGAGGGTTAACACCTTGGAACAATACACAAAAATACACAAAACACAATAACAACTGCTTTCTCCTTGTCTTTCTGCTTACACAGCATCAAAGCAACATAAGCAACAGGCAACAACATCAGCCAGCTATAGGGTGCAAACAAATACAGCGTAAAATACTACGTATAACTTTCACCAAGTAAGAACTCAGGTCAAAACAAACACCAAGCAGATATATATTGAATCAATTTGACATTTAACACTTTTTTGTGTCTCTGGTTTTTGAATGTTTTTGTAAGAACCAAACAGCTCCTACAGACAGTTTGCATTTCAGTGGCAGATTGACTGATGTGCATGCCAAGAGCTCCAGCACAGATTCACTCTCATAAAGATTTTATTAGAAAGCTATGCATTATCTTGTCCTATTACCGTCTGCAGTCTAGTGAATGGCCCATTTTTATGGTCCCTTTTAGCCTGCTGCTCTGACATGACATCAGTTACCCTGTCACCCTCATGCACTTCTCTGTCGCCAAGACTGATCCCTTTCTCCTTTCTCTTTAATTCTTTATTCCTCCCCCACTTGTGTTTGAACCCAGACACACACACACTAACACACACACACACACACACTAACACACACACACACACGCACACACACTTCTCTCCATCAGTCTGTGCTTCAGATGTGATATCCAGAGTGGTGGACTAGCTACAAATTATTCAGCATGTAATTAGCCAGAAGGGAAATCATATTAGAGAATCTTAACTTAGACCTTAGGGAAACTTTAAGCACTTCATCAAATAATGGGCCAGGCATCCAAATAATATCCCTGACCCATTTCTGCTCTCCCATGGGCGGGAGCGACTCAACTGCTATTAAGAAATTAGAAAGAATTCATGTTTGATCCTCCAGCCAGCCAGGTTCAGTTACACCAACATGCAAATATGACATAATGAAGGCTGCAAGAGTAGCTGACTGTAAGCAGCCACAGCTGTGAGAGGATAATACTCACACTGTCGTCTGGATTCTTCATCTACCCGTCTTTTGATTGTGCATGTACCTCAGACAAAGCCACATGTATCATATGCGGTATTTGTTTTTACTGATGAGCCCTGACCACTTCCTTCTGTCCCCTGTCCCTCAGGAACAGGATTCTGTTAGACTACATTACATCCTGCTGAGGACGGGGCCTGTTGGTCAGTCTGTCTGGTTGTCTGTCTGCCTGTTTCACTGTCTGCTCCAGTGACCACTGCCATAGCGATGCTTGTAGATATTCAGAGGATGATCCCTGATGATTTTGGTGACCCATTTGGGTCCATGTCAGGATACTGACATTTTAAGCTTTCCTCTTGCACGCTCTCATGCTCTCTCATATTTACCTTAAGGAGCCTTTTTCACAGAGTGTCTTATCTACTAAATTACTTCTCTTTATCTCCTCATCTATCTGTGCAGACATGATCCTCTGCAGTTTAAATTCTCCATTGGCTTCACATCTCAGGATATATCCTGACCCTGTAAAAATCAAAGAGGGTCCCTTATCCACACTTTTTGGACTTGCCCCCCACTCTGTGAGTACTTGGGAGATGTATTTGAAACTCTCAGAGTTGACTGTTTGAGTTCAACCTCAACTAATCTTCAAATATATAAAGTAAACGCCATTACCTTTGCATCTCTGACAACCAATTCTTCCTAAGAGGAAGGATGACACACCACCCAGCTGCACTCATGGGTAATGAAGTTTTTACAGTCAGAGGAAGTTAGATTCACTCTGAGAGGATCCGCTGATACATCATCACCCATGTCCAGAACTGCAAACTGGATTTAACATTTTGAGAATGATCCTGTTATTTTTCTGAAAGTGAATCTGAAGTTTGATGACGCATTATTTATGCTGTTGTCTGCTGGGGCATTAGCATGTCAGACATGAACACAAGGAGACTGGACAAGCTGGTCAGAAAGGCTGGGTCTATGCATGGTAGGAGTCTTGACTTACTCAGGACTGTTGTTGAGAGACGCATGCCATGAATGATGGAGGCCATCTTGGACAATACCAACCACCCTCTACACCAAATTCTGGCTGGCCAGAGAAGCAGCTTCAGCTGCAGCCAACATCTCATCTAGCTGCACTGCAGATATATGTATCTATCTATTACTACAGTTTGTATCTGTTTGTTTTCTTCCTCTGTTTTTCATTAGCAAAAATAGCTGTTATTTTGTTTCTCAAACTTTCCATTCGTTTTCGTGTTCTGCATTAATTAATTAATTAATTAATTAATTTTATGATTGATTTATTCTGCTTTGTTTTCCTGTGCTAGTGGGTGGGCTCTTCTGCTGTTAGTGTTGTTGAGATGTTGTATCATTTGTCTTTACTGGACTGCTAAATGACACATTGTTTGTGTGTGTGTTTTATGATAAAAATAAATAAATAAATAAATAAATAAAAATCTGAGATATATTCACAAACATGCTGAGAGCAACTTAGGGAATCCCTGTTGGTTTAGGTGATGTGAACATAGAGTAATTTGTTGCAGATGATCTGTTTCAGTATCAATAAGTCATAAGGAGTGTGACTAAATATATAGATAAATCACTATGTTTTATTAACAAATATTTGACATTTTAAAACAAAGTAAAATATTGATTTGTCAGCTGTAATTAATCAAACACCATCTGCACGTTGATAGTGTGATGTTTGTTTCTAGTGGAATGAACAAATCTTCATACTGCGATGTTAGATTTCTACATGCAGTTCCATTTGACTTATTTGTTTTACCATTTATTCACTTATTCACTGCAGCTAGTGATTACTGAATATACACTTAATGAAGCGTGGACACACACTGTGATCTAAAGATAGGACATTTGATCATATTATTCATTACTGATGTGTTCTAAAACGCTAATGTGAGCAGCTGCCTGATTGAAAGTAGGGTTCAGTGACTCTGGACCTCCTCCAACTTCCCTCAGCCTGGTTTTAATCTGAAAGCTAGGGCTGAAACATCTCTTGTTTTCAGGAGTTTTTTCTGCCAGTTTTAGCCTGAGGCTATCTTGAGACTAGAGCCCCAGGTGATCTAGGTCTTGTTCTTTTTCAGCCTTCCCTCCTCTTCCCGTAACGTTTTTCTTCATAGTACATCAATGATAGGTAAGGAAAAATTTTAAACTTGGAAAGTTTAATTGCAGTTGGTGTCCAGATCTCTGGCTCCTCGCCAGGGGTGGCTGTCCAACAACCTGTCATTGTGCTTTAAGATTTGTGAGTTCCATCCCTCACTGCTACACTGACCAGTGAATGTAGGCTACACCCATTTTGGGTTTATCCTGTAATCCACATTGATTCCCTACACCAGTCAGCGCAGCATTGCTCTGAGCGATTTCCCAGGCCAGTGACCAATAATACAAGATATATGGTGCATGGAAATGCTAATTCAGCTAATGTTTCAGCTCAATCACTAGAAAATCATTTGATTTTAACTGCCTCACGAGAGCCATTGAACACAGAGTGTAGGTATTACAGCATTTCCCTTGGTCAGTGAGGACTGTACAGTGAGCTGATGTGATGCTTAGCTAGATGCTTTGAAGAGTACAGGATATGGTGAATTGGTTGACGGTAATTAGGTGAATAATGACTGGAGGGGATAAGGGAATTGAAACAGGATATAGCTCACTGTTTTAGTTTGTTACAAAGTTAAGAAAATCCCAGCATTGATCAGGGTGGGGTGAGGAGGAAGACGAAGGAGCTTACTGTGAAAACATTAGCCACCTGTTCCAGATCCACAGAGGGGTTTCAGAGCCCCCTCCCTTTACTTCTTCATATTTCTTTATACAACAGCTCCTTCTGTCCCATGAAAGAGTACTGTGCTGCGTCTGACTGTGGACATACACTCCCTCCTCTCTGGATGAAACTGTGGTTTTGTAGCAAACCAACATTTCACGTCTGGTGACAAATAAAAGTCCCAGGGATGGCTCCTGGCAGGGAAATGAATGTTCCTTTTTATATGCTGTCCTATCAGTCTGAATAGCATGCTATTAAATAGTTGTCTCTTACACTTCACACTTTATTGCCAACTGTTCTTTTCAGCCTTTGCTGCATCACTCAGCACCTCCTCAAAGGCAACTCTGATATTTTAAGATGCCTTTTGGACGCATCAATGGGAAAACATTTTCACTTCTCGCCAGTTGTTTTTGTACTCTCTCTTTTGTCCGTTAAAAAATAATGAAATAAAAGGTATATTCCTCTTCCTCTGACTTCTGTTGTTTACCCGGAGACGAAGGCTGCCTTTATTTCACTCATAAATCTCGTTGTCAGCCTTTGACTGGTAGATTGAGCAGACAAAATGGGCTGCTACTCTGAGCCTAGAAGGAGTTTGTTCCACAACATTACACCGATGTTTGTAGGATGCCTCCATCCTGAAAGAAAGTGCTCCTGTATCAGCAGGGAGACAGAAAGGAGGAAATATATCCAAGAATGCAAGGCCATGCTCTGCACGACTGCAGGACATGCAACGTCATTTTTGCAATGTAACTGAGGTCACTTCTGCTCCTTGGTGGAGATACTTTTGTCTTCATGCAGTCTGCATACTTAGGAAAATAATTTACATCTGTATTATAAAAAAAGATTTATTTGTTGGGAAATGCATGTCATCATGTGGAAACACTGGAAGCCCAGTGTTGATACAAATCCATTCCAAGACAGAGCAAACAGACTTTTATCACTGTCTGCAACGTCTTTGAGATTAATGGACCTCCTGTTAGTATCATTTGGTCATAGCTTATGTTGTCTGTGTATGTGCTGATTCATTCTGCCCACCTCCATCATGTCAAGATGGAAAGCTGTCCCTGACAGCTTTGAGGATTGAGGTGCATCGCAGGAACGAATGGGCTATTAAATACGCGGCAGCTGGTGTTCTGGTGGCAATGATACAAAGCGCCCAGCAATATTAGACTCTGTCTTGCATGGTTGCCTTGAAAAACAATTCTTCCAAAATGCATTCTTGTAATATAAGACATCTGGCTATATGAGCATGTTCTGATGACCATCCTGTGACGATCCCAACAGATGGAACAGTGGGGAGAGGGAAGGATGGACACAGAGGAAAAGAGGCAGAGGGAAAAGCATGATGGAGCCTGAATCAGAGAAGATGCGAAGGAGTATGTGGATGAGGGAAGCCATAGAGGAGATATGAGCAATAGAGGCAAAGCTAAATGAGGAATGGAGGAGTGTTTTGCTTTCACACTAAATGATCCATCTACTGATGTGTGTTGCGGCTGCAGGGAAAGAGTTTATTTTGCCCGTGGGATGTCTTCATCCTCAAAGTATAAGCTCACAGCTGGCCCCACATTCAGCTGGTGATAGCCTCAAATTTGGAGAAGACGACCTGCAGTCAAAAAGATGCTTTTTTAAGTCCCTGAGACATTTGAGATTATGCTGGTGAGGAAATGAACGATACTTTCCCTCCACAAAAAACATCTGAGAAGGTGCCTTGGAGCAAAACAAGGTCCTACAGCAAAAATGGATGAAAGAAACTTAGAATTACTGCCTTGCGGTTGTATGCCTCCGCCAACCCATCAAGTAGCAGGAAATATGGTCACAATCTCCCGTTCTGTCTGTTAAAGTGTTAAATAATGGCCAGAAGTGTTTTTGCAGAACATTATCATGTCACCTTTGACTACCAAAATCTAATTAGTTCAATCTTGAGTCCAACTAAAAGTTTGTACCAAATTTGAGGAAATTCCCTCAGTTTCTAAGATATTGCGTTCACAAAAATGGGTCAGACGCACGAATTATATAATGCCTCCAGCAATGGCTGTCGTTGGCAAGGAGGCATAACAAAGGGGTGTGTTTGTGTCTGTCAACACTGTAGGCTGTAACACCTGTAGAATCGTCTACCAACATGCTTTCAAAGCTCTTCAGCCTGCGGCTTGGTGTTGTGTTGTGTTTCCGCTCTCCTACTACGTCAAATGACACCCATCACCCGCCAAGTATTTTTTTTTAAGTGTCTGCTTCCTAAACGGTTTCCAACAAAGCCTTCTCAGATGGGTCTGTGTGACAAACACCTACCACCTCAGGTTAAGTCCATTTAGTATTACAGTTTTTCTCAATTGCTTTGATACAGTTCTCACATGAGAAATATCATTCTCACCTCTCTTAATGCAGTTCTCAAAACAGTTTGTCACTTCCTCACACAAATTAGCATTTCTCATTGTATTTGTACAAGCTTCATTTGAGTCCACACATAATTCACTACTAAACACATCTCATTGTGTTGATCATTTCTCATCTGACTTTGACAACTCATGAAAACAGTTTGTACCTTCATCAGATACAATAACAGATCTCTCACTTACTTTGATACTGATCTGCATTGCATCAGTGATTCCAATATCACTTTAAATTTTCTTCAATTATGTATGAAAGAGCAAGGCCAGTCACACACACAGACACACACAGACACACACACACACACACACACACACGTGCGCGCACACATATACTTTATGTGGTGTGAATTTACTGTACTATAATTGATGCTCTAAGTTTGATTGCATATTTCTCATTGTCTTCCGATGCATAGGTCTATGTTTATCATTTTGCTTTCCTCAGTTACAGCAGTTATATTCTGTGAATTTACAGATACAGTTTACAGATAAAACTGCTTTCACACATTTTCAAAACTAGGTCTTATTTTTTTCAAAACTCTTCACACAAATCCATAAATTGCACACAAATGCAAAGTGCCACAAATCTGCTGCAAAATGAAACACTGCATTGAAAATACCATACAGTAATAACATCTAAAAATCAAGTATTTGCATCAAATGCCAGTATAGTTATATTTTGTATACACCATGTTCTAAATTTAAAGCTCTTCAGGCTTACATATGTACATACATTTCCATACAGTGTTCTAAAGTGACAGGACAGTGATATGTTGAGAGGTGGAAATGTACACAGTACAATAAACACCAATGCAATGTTGAAACAGAATAAAGTTATTTTTCCAACATGTTACTGTTGTACCTGTAGTATTGTGTTGTGTCTGGACATTTTTTACTCTATATTTTTTTTTTGCAGTTTTCTTTCTCAGATTTTCATCAAAACATCAAAACATTTGGCGTCTAAGTCTTGAAGCTCTGCTGAAAAGGTTTAATTCAGTGGTGACAATGTTGAAGTGATTGACTGACTGCAAGTTTCGCCACATTTTGGTTTTGATTGTTTTAGAGGCTTTTTGCAAAGGTGATTTAGTGTTTTGAGAAATACATTAAGAGTTGTGAGAATGAAGTTTCTGATGAGTGAATTGCACCAAAGCGATTGAGAAAAACTGCAACATAAAAGTGATGTCATGAAATTACAAAATGAGCACAAGCAGAGAGAGAATAAACTTGCACCCAACAAAATTACCATAATTCTCAAAGCAGAACACAACATGAAATATTTTCTCCAAGTTCATCCTACATCTGCCTCTTTCTATTCCTCTGTCTATTTTTAAGTTGTCCTCATGTCACCTCATCATGACTTATTAATGACAGGACTGTCAACACCTGGTCATTTCAGCCATGATGAAGGTCACTTAAATCTACTTGGTTAGCCAGCTGCATCTCAACAGAATAAGGTCTCCCCTTCTCATTTTCTTTTTCATGAGTGACAAAAGCTAAATAAATGGATTCATGGAAAGAGCACTTCCTCTAACTATCCAGATGTATCCAAAGTGAAGAAAAGCAAAACAGTCTCTCAGCAGCTCCTCTCTCTTTCCGCTGGACGTCTGAAATGTGGCCCCCTTCTCTGCTTTGATATGGGCTCAGAGTACGGGGGAGGCCCCTCAGTTAACCAGACCTAGCTCTTGGGACTGTGGGGCCAGAGAGAGACAGATGTGTCATTGAGGATAGCCAACCATGACCTACAGGCAGGCCAGGCAGCCTGGGAGGCTCTGACAAACAGCTACCACATCTTTGTATGAGAGCTCTCACAGCCACCTGTTTCTATGCTCCTATAATAACCCTGCTCAGACAAGTTCCATTTTCAGCTGAAGCTTTGAAAATGTATTTCAGTCTTCACCCTCTTACTGAATTTGTTTAGATTTTGAAATGAGGCACACCATTTTTTTATGTGAACAAATGGCTTAAATGTGTTAAAGGGTCTGATATCCTGTTTTGACTATGAGCAATGACATCCTACATATACCTACGTACAACAGTTTCTGTAATTTTATATAAACAGGGCTCAGACATACTTCTGTGCACTAATCAAAACTTTTAAATTTAACAGCACTTTTGATGACAATTGGTGAGTTATTTGCTCCTGTCAGCCACTGTTGATTAAATCTGATCAAACCACACCCACACAGTCCTGATTAAGTGGATTAGCTAGATTTTTGACTGGGGTGGTCTCAATTTGATTCAGAATCAATTCTCATTTAAAACTATTCTTAGTTCAATAAACAAGAAAGAGGGCTACTATATTTTGACTCTTCAGTTCACTGTGCAATGTGTTAATCAGTGTCACAGTCTGACTAACAGACAAAACAGAGAAAGGTGTGTGAGTATGAAACTCATATTTAGGTTAACTGCATTAACTTGGAAGTAGAAAGATAACAAAATGAAAGTGTGATTTAATGACCAACATCACCAGTTAAAGAAAAGTGTATCCTCCTCTGCGTCATTGTTAATATTAAATTAATATTAAAAAACACATTTAAAACATTCGAGAAGAACACAGGAGTTGATGCACTCTCAGGCACAGGTGATGCGACCGTCTAGCATCAAATATTTATGAAATAATAATTTAACTCATTATTCCTTTAATGGTTCAGAATTCCCTCTTGTACATCGCTAACCTTTGCAAATAACATAAAATACACTGCTTTTGTGGTATATGTCTATATGAATGTTGTGTTCCTTTGCTACTAAAGATCAAAGCCACTTCCACTCTATCATCTCAGCTTTATGTAGCTTAATAGTAGTTGGGCAGCCTGAGAGCAAAAACAACTGGAATGAAGAAAATTATATTTCTTAGCAAAGTCAGTTCTGTGCACTGTTTTGAGGGGCTGATTGCAGCAGTAATCCCCTAAAATCAAACTCCTCAAACTAAAACTACTGAACCAAGACACAATGACAAATAGTAATTTGTTGTTGAGAGGAATTAAATAATAATATCATACTTTTTGTATCACCCAATAGCAGTGCATCCCTGTAAGAGTAATGCAGCCCTCTTTGATTCTTCACTCCTCAGGATTAATGTGTAGCTCTTTTTCTGGCCTACAGAGGATGAGCTTTCAAACAGCCTCCACTATTTTTACATTGAACTTTGCTGTCAGGCACTAGTTATTTGATTTGCAGGACAGTTTGGCAAACTGACTTGTATTTGGATGGGTGATTCAGTAACTGGGGCTTTATATGGGGTCATTTGGCAGCCTGTGTCTGCTCTCCAACTGTGTATCTGCAACAGAGATCAATAGGACTCATTCTATTTCATTGACTTTCAATCACGTTTCTCTGAGTTTCCCTGCTCCCCACCAGCCAGCAACCACTGACTCATTACAGGGCCGGGTAAAGGTAACCAGGCCTCTGCAGCCAATGCATTATGGGCTGAATGCCCATGGGCAAAACAATCTCATCCTGTTCATGGCTCTGTAATGACAGGGCACTGGTGTTTATGCAGTAAATCTGCCTACCTCATTTTCAGCAGTAACTTTTCTTGTCAGACAATATTGACTCACTGAAATCATTTCAGATGTCTGACTCTGGTCAAGAGGTTGAAATTCTATTTATACCGTGTAAGTGCCAAATGATCTAACTGCAGAGACACTTTTGACTCAATACTGGAATAACTTTAAAAAATTTACACTTCCTATACAGTGACAAAAATGTACAAAATACAATAATGTATTATGTTAGCTCTCAGATAATGCCTCTTCATTACAACTGCAGTAGGTGCTTTTTATCAGTCTAAACAACAAATAGGGGCTGCAGTAGAACAGTGTTGCGATTCACCCCACAGTGTGTACCCTAAATAAATGCTGATGTCTGTATAGTCATTGAAAGGAAATACTTTAGATTACAGTTAGTGACAAATTGAAACTAAACAGCAAAACAGCAGAAAGCAGGCACATCGTCCCCAAAAAACTGATCTCATCAACAATGTCTGAGACTGTAGTGAAGACTTTTATATCTTTCTACCAAAGTTTGCAGTTTCCTATCAGAGGTGTAATATTTTTGGGTGATGCACAAAGAAGATATTTAAACCTTTTTTCCAGTTGTCCATACACCTATACCCCCATTAGACATGAAGCCAACTACTATCATTTTCCTGTAAGTAGGAACATGGTGCAAACCTGCTACTGGGAGCCAGCGTTAACACACATCCCATCTGTTCCATTAGTTCAGCAAAAAAGGTCTGAGGTCCATCTGAGCAACCACAAAAAGAAAAACAGATTCATCTCCTTTGGAAAATATTATTAGGCCCACATGGCTGTGTGTACACGGGGTCTGCCTGCTGCCAAGCACATAAACACAGATGAGTTTTTCTGTCTCTTTGGCTTCATGTGGTAGGTCAACTGGGACTATTTCCTCCTCTATTCTCTCCTGTTCACTCCACATTGTCTGCACTGCAAAAAGTATCTAACTTCTGTTAATCTACCACTGAGAAGAGCTGTTTATTTTTCAAAACAACAAAGTTTGAATGAATCTGAAGCAATATGTAATTTGTTCATATTCATTCAGTGCAGCTTATGTAGCCTGATCCTAAGCTAACCTGCAGAGTAAATATTGTGTTCATTTCATGGTGCCTCTGCTAATGGTACTGTAAGGCATTTGAGTTATACAACAGAATCACATTTATCCACTACATGAAAATGTCTTAGGTACGTACATTTTGCAAATACAGTACCAGTCTGTGTCCAAACTTTACACTGGTACTATATATTTACAATTACATTTACTCATGTGGCACACATTTCTATCCAAAGTAAGTACTGGCCAAAGGACTAAATCTGGTCAATAAGACAAAGTGCAGGAGATCAGGTGAAGAAGTGGACAGGAAGCGCGAGTTTTGGTATAAAGTGTTACAAGAGGAGGTACTCTCGGAAGAGATGAGTCTTCAAGAGATTCTTGAGGATAGAGAGGGACGCCCCTGCTCTGCATTTGGTGATATGTTCTACTAAGGGTGGGCGATAAGGTCAAAAGTGTCACAGCCTGCTCTGCTTCTCAGTGTTTTTCCACTCACCCTGCCTCTATCTCACTCTCCACTCTGCCACACCTCCTCATCAGCCTCACTGTCCTCACCTGTTGCCCCAGCTGCACTCCATCTCCAATAAAGCCACTATATATGCATCCCCGGTTCACTCGCTCTTTGCCAGATTGTTCTGTGTACCCATGCAAGACTTTCCAGCATTCTTCTCTGGACTGACTTCCTGGTATCGACTCCGCTTGTCCCTGACCCGGTAAATGCCTGAGCCTTCTGTCCCCGACCATGAGTTCTGCCTGTGCACTTCCTGGTTCCCGTCTGCCTGTCCCTGTGGCTGTTTGGCATTCACCATCTCCGAAGTCGCAGCGGTTGTCTTGTGAGTACTTCAATGCTGGTTTCCTGATCCTTCGTCTGACTCTGATTACCCGCCTGCCTGCTCCTTTCTGATTCGTCTGCCCCGCTGACTACTCCCCTGGTTCCAATCCTCCTGCACCCTCGACTACATCTCCAGCCTGCCCCCCAACAGTGCCTTCACCCTATTCACATACTCAGTTGTAAGTGTACTGACTATTTGCCTGCTGAGAGAATAGAAAGTTATTACCAACTATTCACCTGTTTGGTTGTGCTGCAATTGGGTCCTGCCACACCCCGTTACTAAAAGTTCATGTGACATGTCTTTTTGGGTAGAATTGCAATCCATGATCTGAGCAAGATTCCTAACAGATTTAGTTGAACTCATGTGATTACATGATTAGTTGTGCATATGGTTGCCTGGAGACAAAGCCTGTTACCTCAACTTAAGGCAAAAGGGCCAACTCTGCATCCTCTGACACTCTGATTTTATTCTGAAAGTATAAGATCCTGAGATCGCCCTGACCCAATGTTCCACCATAGGGGAACTTAGAACCAGAGAACAGTCTGAACTGAGACTGTGCATTCTTATGTTTTTGAGAAAAGGTTTCACTGTGCAGGAAGGTGGCCTGCCAGAATGGCATTGCTGTAGTCGAGGCAAGAGAGAACCATGGCCTGGACCAAGAGTTGGGTGGCGTACTGAATCAAGTAAGGCCTGATTTTTCTTATGTTGTTTTAAATTGTGTCGATTTTAAATTGATATTGTGATGGAGAATATGATTGGCTGAGATGACTAAGAGCTCAGTCTTAGGTGGTGTTCTTTCATCCACGTGGATATGTCTGAGACAAGCCAAGATCTGTGGCGAGACCATGGGGTCACCTTGTGGGAATGATAGATGTAGCTGGGTAAATTTAGTACTGTCTAAACATTATGCAATGATAATGGCAGTAATGATGGCAGTTTTTGATATTAGTGAGTAGCCTGTGAGATGGAGCAAAGATAGTTTTAACAGAGGTGCTTTAAATACTGGGATTGTATCACATCTGATCAGTAAAGTTTTTAGTCCATTTCAAGTGCTCTGATGAAATGTTCCAAAATTTGATTGACAGTTTATCACTCACAGTGATAGATTACCTTTGCTATTTGGAAAAAGGTGAGTTGTTTCCTACGTTTTTTGGAGAGAGGGAGCAGCTGAGGTACCAGGACCAGCTGAGAGTGAGGAGGAGGAAGACAGAGTTTTGACATATGGACGAGACAGTAATTGTGTGCGTTCACAGCTCGGCACACAGGCTTGTGCATGTTTCGCTCATGAAGTTGATGGAGATTGAGCCATTAAAGGCATTATCACCATTCTGCTCAGGGGGACAATTGATGCAGACGCAAACAGAGACAAAACCCCACATCTCAACTCGTCTCTTTGCCATTTATCATTGTTAGGACGACAGCTGCAGCACTCCCAGTATCCCCACAAAATCCCCCAAGTGTGTGTGTGTTTCTAAGAATCACTCTGTACATCTCACAAAGGAAGGCAATTTACAATGATGTGAGGGAGATAAAGCTCGGGGAAAGAGAGGCAAACACAAAATGCTGTTGGAAGGAAGCAAATTTTATCTTGGCAGAGAACGTGTGGCCAGAGGGTCGATGGTGTTTGTATTCCAGATGCTTGCTGGAAAATGGGCTGTGGTCTGGATTTCTATGTGAACATAAGAGTAGACAGTGGAGGGACCTGGGGCGCCCCAATGCATGCCTGACTCTCTGTATATTTGTGTGTAAATGTATATTCTTCAACATTTAGGAATCTCCAGACATCTATCCAAACAACTACATTGTTATTGTTTATGCAAGCACAAACTCTTGATTTCCTGTGTGTGCATGCATGTCTGTATGTGTGTCCAGAGCCCTGAGGGGCTTGTCCAGGCCACAGTGTTGAGCACTGAGTCAGTGCATTAGTGTCATGGCAGATGTATCCTCTGGCGTGTCCCCTGGCTCTCACTGCTAGCCCATAGAGATGCATTCAGCAGCAGCCAGCGGCACTTTGCGTGATGAGCCTTGGCAATGGCCTCAATGAGGACTGATGGCACCATTCTGAGAGAAGGAGGGAAGTAGGCAGAGAGAGGGAGAGAAAGGTATGAGGAGAGAAAATGTGGAAGAAGGATTTCTGAAAGGAGGCAATATACATGTAAGGGTGGTGTTGAGTGTAATGGTAGGGAGCGATTTGAAAAGAGAGATTAATAATGATGCCTACTTAGCAGTGTGTGCAGTTCTATGAACAAACTGCTGGCCATTAGTGATAAAGAGTCACATTCTCTGACTACAGCCAGCTCAGACACTTATCATTACCCCAGTGAATGTATGACACACAGAGAAAAAAATAAGTCCATTTCACAGCCGCATTGAATCAATGACTGGAGTCTCACTGGCAGCTGAGTCCATGGCACGTGTCAACCGGTGGCATGCTTTTAAAACTTTAACTAAGGCCTGGTGCTGCTGCTGACGGGAGGGGGGCCAAAGCAGCGGGTGCCATCTCATTAGCACTCCAGATCCATATTGCTGGGACTTATAAATAATTAGCAGTAAGGCACTATAGGGAGCCAGGCAAGCTGCCATCTCAGAAGTTAATCAACAAAAGGGTGACTTATCGATATGGAGATTACTGACATGTCACGTGGTTCAGTCAACACATGTTGGTTAGCAAACAGTCTACTTCACAGCTGATCTGATGCCCCCCTCAGGTCAGTCAACAATCAGCCAGCATGAGGCTGTGATGGTCACAGGGAACTGGCATATGACCTTAACCTTCAATTGTTTGACTAAATGATGTGAGCTATCCTCCCAAAACTGGTTTTCACCTGCATTTTTACCACACATTGGATCATTGGATTATTCAGTGATTTTGACTGAAGTTCATTTTAATTGGACCACCTCTTGAATATCCATTTTGGCAACGCAGTACTTAATGACTGTAGTTCTACACACAAAACAGAAGAGAACAGAGTTGTAGCCTAAAAAAATGCATTGAGTCGCAGTTACATATATGACACGAGCTGCCTGTAAACAGCTGTGTTGATAAACAGACATGTCAGGTGAACAACTGAGAAACGGCTAAAACATCTAGTGTGGACAATGTTACACAAAATGCAAAACACAGGGTTACTGGGGTTGTGATTTCTTTCCTAGTTCATCCCACTAGTGAAGTATCTGAAGGTTCAGACAGAGGACACCAAACTCATGCCCTCAAAATACTTAAATGTTCAACTCTGACCTATATCTATCATGTCAGTAATAGCACTAACAAATCAACCTCAGTGGCATTAGCAGCCTTCTGTACCCTGTACAGTAATTACAGACTGTTACCTGTTAAGCCCTTTAAACCTTTCAATCAGTTAAATGAAAACATTGAGCACACTTGTTCCCATCTGTATTTTATGGACTGTCCAACAAATATGTCAGTGCAAATATAGTATTTTTTATTATTACCAGTATTATTTTAATTGTGCTGCAGTTTTTGTAGTTGTAGTATGGCAGGTAAGGAACTTCTGTTTTCCCAAGCTAAACACAAGTAAATCAAACATCCAACAATACATTAACCCTGGTAAACAGTTGACTTCCATCTTGTTTTTTTGTTTCCTCTTGTACATTTATGTTATGGGTGTTTCCCACACCAATTTAAAGGGGACATATTAACTCTGCGCTTATCTAGATATTGCCTACAGTCACTGTATCTGTAAACATGATATAAACGTAAAACAGACATCTAAGGCATGACTTTCAATACTAACTTTCACAGCACTAACAAACAAGCCCAGACACCTATGCCAATCGCTGCAAAGCCTATGTTTAAGTCTGAATTTTACCGGCTTGACTTTACAGACAGTTTAAACGCCTTTCAAGTGTGATAAAGTTAGCAGGGTGGCTCTAATCAACGTCACACAGCGATACCAAGCAGAGGAATTGCATACAATCTGTACCCGGCAATTCCCGGCTGTATGGACGAGGCAAAACGTTAGCGCCACATTAGCTGCCATGCTAACAACACATGCAACAGGCTCTCGTGTACATACAGTAAAGCAACATAAAATTGTAAAACTTACAGCTCCCAAGTTCAAAGTTGGGTCACGGACAGTCGGTGCTGATCCAAGCTTTATCTTCAGAATGTAGCGAATCCCGCATTGCACTGGCCCTCCTTGACAGAGCAGACCGACGTGAAATGGTTAGCCTGCTACAACTCCTAAAGTGTCCATCAAAAATAAAATAAAACAAATCCACTGGGTCTTCAGATCCTCAGACGTAGGGGGTAAAAAGACTTCTTTGTTGGTTTGTACAGTCAACAACCGAGCAACTAGCGTGCTTCGCTCGTACCTTCGACATAGTTTTACCGGAGCCGGTGATGCGAGGGAGTAAACGACAGCGGCTGCAAGGCGGACTCAGAGGGCAGAACACACACCTAGCTCGGGGAGTGTCACCCACCTGGGGGGAGGTGTTATTTCCCTTCATGATGACATCAAGGGAAAATCTCCAATTGGCCTGTGTTAGCACACATTTTCAGAAAGGTGGAGCAAGCAAAAGACGGAGAGGATAGACTTTTCTCATGTTTGGGGGGGTTTGTAGACAGGCCGGGGACACATATTACTGATAGAAAACCATGGAAAAGTGCATTTTGCATAATATGTCCCCTTTAAAGGTGTTAATTTCCAGTGTTGCTATTTGCTTAATAGGTCTTCTATCAACAGAGGACAACTAATTTAATCATATTACTAAAGTTTGATAATGAGTTCTTCTGCTGGGAGTCACTCAGTCAGAAAGCCTCCCAGTCAGGAGCTGATCACCCGCCGACCTGCTGCATCTACCTCCACTGAACTTGATTAACTCAGCACTGATTTACAGCAGTGGAGCAACATTGCACAACTTCTCCATGATGTGAGATGATGTGCTTAAAATGGAAAGGAAGGAGGGAATGACTTGTAGAATTCAAGAGAAGTTGTGCATTAAGAGCAAATAACCAAAATGAGTATATTTGACCCATGTTTGTTTCTGCATAATGTACATCTCTGCACAAATGATGTGATGCATCATGTCAACATGGAGCTGAAAGAAGAATGTGAGAGGAACTACCGCTGCATTGTCTGCAATTCTTACCAGCTCATACCTTGTCTTTTTTTCATCTTTACATGAGATGTATGGCTCCCAGTCCCCACCAATCAGTTTTTCCTGTGTTGCATTGACTGTACTGTATAGTGAATTCAGTCAATTTCCTGCTATAGAAATTCTCATCCCAACAGGTTTCTGAGGAGTGGTTTTGAAGCTCAGATTGGGCTGTGAGACCAACACCGTTTTTTGTACATGTTTATTTCTGCTGTTTAACATTGGAGTATCACTATAGTGATTGACTCACTTTTGTAGCCAGCCTCAAGTGGCCATTCAAAAAACTAAAGTTTTTGGCACTGGATTGGCTTCATATTTCATTCATCAAGTGGAGGTTGCCGCTTGGTGTTATTAGAGCATTGTGTGTCTTTATTGCTCATTCACATTTTAAAAAATGACTGCATTGGAGCACACTGATGAATAACCTTTTTATATACAAGGTAAGTGCATAAGGTGCAGTGTTGCTGTAATACAATCATCTAATTTTCTTAATCTAAAAGAAAAGCAACTAGGGGAAACATTGCTGTTTGAAGAAGGATAAATTAATACAGGTTACAGGGCATCGGAGCTGTATGACACGCAGTGGTGTCTCTGTTCTGTTCAGCTTCTTCTTACTTCCTCTGACACCAAACCAGTGCCACCTCCCAGCAATCAGACACACTATCATTATGTTCCCATTAGCTCTTGCTAACGCTGCTGCTCCAAACATTATCATGCCTAGATGCTAATGTTATGATGATGATTACCACTATGTGTTCCTGGAACTGGAAAAAAAACCACACACACACACACACACACACACACACACACACACACCGGTGCTGGAGATCTCATTCCATTTACTTCCCTGCTGTGAAACAAATCAAAAACTAGTTACTGCCATTGCTGAATGCCATGTCTGCCACCTCACCATTACATTTATACCAACTGTTGATATGAGCTGGCTGGGAAAGTGTCGGCTGGGGCCCACTTCTAAGCTGGAGTCAATTAGTGGGTAGGACGACCTCTTCAGATCTCCAATTATTATCCCCTTGCTAAAAACTCTCTGGTTGATGCTCATCCCCCCTAACAGCATCTTAGCCTGCTGCTAAGTAGAACTAATTCACATTTATGAACAAGTGTAATGTGTGTGTGTACATGTTGAGACCTTCAGCTGAGCTGAAACAGTTTGTTGTCACCGATTGCTTTTCACCTGTTGAGATGTTTTCTTGACAGGTTTCAATATTGTAAACCATATAGACAATATAATTGCAATGCTACCTGCTCCTGCTGCTGCAGCCTGGATAATAACTCAGCAATGATGTTAGTGATTGATCACTTGCCAAACACAATTTTCTTACATTTTTTTCTAATGGAGACATGTAGAAAAAGACTGAGGTCAGAACGTCAATAGATTAATTTCCTCTCTGAGACCCGCTGCTGCTCTAATGGACATATCTGTTTTATCATCATGCACCTAATACTGTGTTAATTGGTCAATCAGTTGAATCCTTTGTTTTCATACCTCAAAACTGTTTCCATTTTGAGTCATGAACCCACAAGCAACTGAATGTTTGCTCACATTTAAACACACACACACGCATACACACGCACAGACAGAAACATTACCACATCCTACAAAGCTACATGCAGCTTTAGCCTCAGTGTTTTGGTACATGTATCCATCAAGTCTATTATTTGAAAGAGAACCCTTGATTTCACTTATCAAAGTGTCTGTTTCCAGGTGTTGGGGAGTACCCTTGTATATATTTTAAAAGTAGTCTAGTATATATATTTTTTTGGGGGTTTTTTATGCCTTTATTTATAGCACAGTAGAGAGAGACAGGAAATGGGGAGGCAGGGAGAAGGGGAATGACATGCAGTAAAGGGCCGTTCAATGCGGGATTCGAACCGGGGCCAACTGCAGCGAGGACTGTAGCCTCTACATATGGGGCGCCTGCTCAACCCACTGCGCCACTCGACGCCCCGATATTTTAAAAGTAGTCTAAACCCAGATTTTTAGAGAAATTAAAAACTGGGGTTGTAGGGTAAGAAAGTGAACTAATCAGACTAACAATTATTTTAATTATCGATATGACAACATTTTTTTTTCCCATTAATAATTTGATGTATACAATGATTATTGTTTATTGTCATATAACAGTGTTTCTCAAATGTTTAGGCTTGTTAAATGGAGCAGTGTCTACTTTCCAACCACATCACAGGTCAGAAGTCTATAAGTCAAAACCTTTTATTTTGTCTCATTTGAATATATCTGAAGCCCAAGAAAAACTATCCTGATTTTCACCAAGAAAAAAGCAAAGCATTACACTACTACAGTATAATGGTATATAAGTGCAATGCTAAATGTGTGGAATACATTCTAAAGCACTGGTTTAAAAAATCCTCACTGTAAAACAAGTCAGATGGAAACACTGAAAAGTCAGCAGGAGGCAGCATTTTCAGCTAGTTCAGTCAGTTGCAAAATCAACACTTGCTGTCTACAAATGACAAGCTGCTCTTGTCTGAAAAATGATTAAGGACAATTATAGTAACTGCTGCTATTATCAACGTAAGCTGTGCAGCTGTTTAAGCGGCTGTTATTGATGGTTACGGTCAACAGGAAGCAGAACTGTGTAAAGTAACAGAATTGTTACTATACTATAACAGAACTGTTACTATACACCACAACACAGACCAGTACTTGTATGTTAATCAATAATTGCTATTCTCTTACATCACTAATCTCTCGTTCAGTATGTCGCCTGTGACCCCTCTATCCCTCCATCCTATCATATCTTGTTCTTTTCCCGCTCTGGTCTCACACTAGCCTGTTTAAACAGAGATGCCACATTCCTCATTATGCTGGCTTTGCTTGTTTACACTGAACCAAACAACGCCAGCATAAGGCCACCCTTTGTATGATTTTTACATACCATGATGTCGTTCTGGAATGCAACAATGCCTCTGTTAAGTTCAACAATAGACAGTAACTTGACAATCAAACAATTGACAGAGCCAAAGAACTAGTGAAAACTCAAGGTTCTTTTTTTTTTTATGTAACAAGGGTGTACAATGTAACCAAGTAACCAAACTGTGGGGGAGACTGGACAAGGTGGCTGTGCCAAAGAATTGAAATTAATATAACAAAACAAAGCCTAACAAATACTCTACACCTGAAACACAAGAAAACAAAACAAATCTGCCTGGCATGTAACAGTCCCCCCATTCAGTGTTCATATCTTTCATACAGAACAGTGAGGTGATATAACAGTGCAGCATTCCCACCTTGAGCAGGCCTCATAAATGGTACTACTGACAGATCTGCACTACTGAGTGAGCTCTGATTTTGTTAGCAGTAATTGGAGAAGTATGACATAAGTAAGATACAGCGGGACTGGATTTGTAATACAAATGCTAATTAGAATCACACAGGTACAGGGTGCACGTCTCACTCCAGGCTTCAAAGCTGTCTCTTCTTATTCTTCTCCAAACAGTCGTTGAATACAAGCTCGATGGTGTGAGTTTTTTCTTGAGGAATGTTCAGCAGGCCAAAGTTCACCTGCTGTCCCCAGGCAACACATTCGATATTATTCTGTCATTCTTTCTATTGTCAGTGAATCTGTGCTCAGATCAGTCACCCACACATGACCATAACAGGCGAAGTTTACTTTACTATGCAGTTCAATTTCCAAATGTAGTTTATGTGAAGTTGTTGTAGGGAGATGCTTCTTGTTTTCCTTCTTTTTCTTCAACTCATTAAATCCTCCCTCAGACTTCAGGCTTTGCAGTGAAGCACAAATTGCATGCCACAGCCTGTGAACAACATGGAAAACACACAATTAAAAAAACCTCTCCCAAACCGGCCCCGTCCCTCTCTGCATTCTCCTCTTCACCTTCAGCTTTCTAATAACAGTCTTAAGTTGACATTCAGTTTTTCCCAGGGCCAAACTCTTCTGCTGGTGCTGTCTGCTTTCTAATTGTAACAATAATTGTGGTTCCGGCTAATCTCGGCCAAGCTGCAACCCTGGCCCGCTGTGAGCGGATTTGAGATAATGAAATAATTGCCCCAAATGCTTTTTTCCAAAGCAGCTGCTGAAACCTGGACCCCTCAGACGAAGAGGCGTCAGCATTCATTCAGTCTCTATCAGTGGCATTTTCTACTTTAATTGAAATTTAGATTGTTGTTGACCCCCTGGGTGAGGTTTGGTGGACCGAGGAGAGGAGAGGATAGCATGCAACTCTAATGGGCTGGGCTGGCCAGAGAATGCCATCTATCCATCACTGTATGTGTGTGAGCATGTTCTTAGAAAAAAAGGAAGTCTGCATCATCTATCTTCTCCAGCTCTGCATGTATATGTGTTTGTGAGGATTAGAGGTGAACACACACACACAAACACACACAGAGGACATGTATTCCATTTGTCTGAGTAGCCGGCTGGATATCGCCATGCATCATTTATCATGCGGGAGGCTGGTCCCAGCTATGATGCAAGTAAATCCAAAGATAATTTCTGACTCATTTGTCAGTGCGGATGTCTTACATGACTGTTAGGATAGTGTGTGTATATATGGTCTTCTGCACTCTTCCTTTAACAGGACCTGGGGGATATCAGTATGAACGAGCACCGTTAGCTGTCCTGCTATTAAACGATTACCCCATCTGCCTCCATTTCATTTCAGCCTCTCCATCATTGCACTGTATATCCGCCTCACTAACAAATGAGAGTGGAAAATGTCTGGAGCAATAAATGTACAGATGTTTCGATACCATTTTTGCCTGACCAATACGGAGTCCGGTGCCTGAACTTGTATGTCAGGCAAAACCACATACATCGATATAGTATACTGTTCACACTAGAAAAGTAAAAGAAACACACATAATTTGCAGGGTTTTACCTGTTTGTCTTGATACCCTTAAGAGAAGCAACATAATGTTAATGTCAATTTTCAACAGGAACACAGTTTCAACGAACTGCCCCATGATGACACTGCGTGGATCATGGGAGACACCATGTTTACATTATACAGATTTACAGATATCTCTTAGGGGAATCACTGAAACATAAGAACAGGATTCCTCAGAACTGGGCCCATTACAGCACAATTTGTTTAACATGGAAACCACTCCAATGGTCAGGCTGGATCAATATTTCCAGAGAAAGGAGTAAATGAGACGTCGTCCTCCACTCTCTCACTGAAATGCACACTGATGTATTTAGCATTCATGCCCATTTTACCAGAAAGGTAGACATAAAAGTCATGATGCAACAGAGTGACTCATTATGAATCCACTTCAGGTCCAAAGTGACCACAGAACCTCAGGAATCCCTGATTCTGAATTATTCAGGCCTCAGGGAGAGTGAACATACTGAACACGACAGGTATACAGATGAGATCTAGAATATTAACAGATGCTTATATGTTGACTTTATCTTCATTAGCTGATGAATGAATCCATCTCCTCATTTCTTTTACTGGAAGTTTTATGGCTGGGAGTGGGGGGAAAGCAAATTATTACCAAAGAGCCAATTGCAGAGTTTGAAATAAAGGACAAATCAGGCTCATCCGATGAGTTCTGTGCTGAATGGTATTTAGATTCTGGTTCTTACACTATTCATCACACTTAGCCCATCCAGTTTCCTTAATTGCTTTTGACGCAATGCACAGATCTTCAAAGATAAGATCCATAGTCAGTGTTAGAATTAGTATCATTTTTAATTAGCCTCTTTCAGAGACACAGGCACTTTTTGTGACAGCGCATAGCTTAAGTGAGCACTCCAGTGAAGGAACAACCTGATTCAGATAAAGGCAACTTTTTTATTATGTTCAACAATATAGCAGCAGTAACATGAAGTGGTGAGGCCAAAGCAAATATATTGTAGATGCTCCATAATTATAATGATTAGTGATGGTTATTATGAAGGTCCATCACTTCCAAGAATAAAAAGAACCTTCAATGCATAGTATGGAACTTCTGCTGCCCGGGATCTCTTAATCAAAACAATAACAAAAGATGGCGTTTGGTGACATTGTGAAGTGGCGTAGGATCATGGGCATTGTTGTCTTCGCCACCACTGCTGTCATTGCTGTTCTCCTGGTTTGGATTCCTTCAGTGCAAATCATTCAGGAAGTTTACTTCAGTTTCAACTCTGGGTTTTCAGGGTTATGACAGTAGTTCACTTGTTGCCAGGGTAAATCGCCATGGTAACTTATGCTTAAGTTACAACAAGTTAACCTGCATGCAACAACTGCAAGCCATAAACAGCTGTTTGTGCTTATGTCCCCCTGCTGATTTTGATTTTGAGTGAATACTGTGAATGCTGTGATTACCAAACATAAATAATTAATGGTTTCTTAGTGATGATAGTTTTGCTTAATGTTGACATAGCCATAAAATGTATTTATCATCCCAGTGTCATCACTCAGGGTAATGGGTTAGGGTTAGGGTTAGAAAGAGGTCACTCTTCTGATTATGGATATGATCACACAGCACTACTCACAAGACAGCACCAGCTTTTTTTTTTTTTTTTTTTAGTACTCATTTCTTAATTGAAGAAGGTTTAAAAAGCATTTTCAATGCATTGATGATTGTTGGTACAGCATATAACAGGGAGTGTGATTGTAGTACTCATCCTCTTTTTTCTTAGTCCCAATAAGATCAATAGAGGCGGGATTTTACCACACCAGACAGGACCCCAGGTGCAGGCTGTACAAAGATGCTCCTGAGACAGTCCAGCACATAATTGCAGGGTGTAAGATTTAGGCAGGAACAGCATACATAGGACACCATAACCAAGTGGCTGGCATATGGCACAGGAACATCTGCTGGAAGTCTCATGGTCAGAATAGAAGACACCTCCTAAGGTGGTTGAGAATGACCAAGCTACGATCCTGTGGGACTTACAAACTGGTGAAGGCTAACCAACTGGACATCGTGTTGATTGACAACAGAAGAAAGCAGTGGTGATAGATGTAGCAATCCTGAGCGACAGCAACATCAGGGAGAAGGAAGGAGAAGCTTGAAAAATACCAAGGGCTGAAAGAGGAGCTAGAAAAGATGCAACAGTGGTGCCAGTGGTCATCGGAGCACTTGGGGGTGTGACCAACAAACTGTGTTAGTGGCTCAAGCAGATTCCAGGTACAACATCTGCGGTCTCTGTTCAGAGGAGCGCAATCATAGGAACAGCTAAGATACTGCACAACACCTTCAAACTCCCAGGGCTCTGGTGTAGGACCCAAGCTTGAGGAAGACACACATATTACATTATATTGCAATTACAGGGCAGTTTTTAATTTTCATCTTTAATATTTCGGACATAGTCTAAAAATATTCCTGCAAAAAATTACATAACTTAGAGCAAGAGCAAAACATGTGATTAGCACCAGCTTTTTGCGTCCATACAGTGACAAGTCGTACCAGTGTACTTTGATGTGTACATGGTTGGCAGGTCTGTAAGAGACCTGCACTTTTGGCTACCATACGAAATGTCTAAAACAAGAGTATAAGCGCTGTATAATGTTTACACAATCACTCTCCTAACACACACAGTCAAACATGAAGAGTCACATTTTCAACATACTGCCCTATGTACTGAATCGTTCATGGAAGGCACCATTTTTATATTAGACGGATTTATAGATGAGGGGAATCACTGAAACGTTACAACACGAAGCCAAGCAGAGCACTCATCAGAACTGGGCTCAGTAAGAATCAATTCCCTCTTTGCTGCTGGCTTCAGGAAACTGTGTTTCACAATTTTCTTTATTTTCTGACATTTACAAACCAAACTGTTGATCCAGTCATGAAAATTCTAATCATCAAATCAATCAATAATGAAAATATTTGTTAGTTACGGCCCTGGTTGTGTCTTAGCTGTGCTGTGGTAATGTATTGATTTCTGTTGTAGGTGGTAAATTGGCTTTTCTAGTCTTATCGACCACTCAAAGCACTTAACACTACAAGTCACATTCACCCATTCACATGGCTCCTTTTCTATATACAGTATACAATGCTTCTCTATCACACACGCTCACACATTGATGTTTGAGGTTCAGTATCTTGCCCAAGTACACGTTGACAGCTGGAGCTGTCAGGAATCAGACCGCTGACATTCTGATTTACGGAAGACCTGCTCTACTTCCTGAGCCACAGCCACACTTTTTCTTTTCAAGTTATGACTGACTTTGGTTTCATGACCCTTTTCTTACAAAATCCACATTGGATCACTTCAAAAATGACCTTGTGCTAAAGATGTTTTGCTTGTAAGGAAACTGACATTTTGGGGTTGAAGTCATTAACCAGCAATTCTTTGTACTTCAGTGTAAATTAATGGTGACCCTTGGTTGCCCTGCTGATAGTGGATTTATAATAAAAACCTGGTACTTTTCTAAACCTTTATGCTTATTCTAACTTAAATATCATCTTGACCAATTTAGATTTGAGTTTGAATACACTGTTTGTAATCCATTTTTTGACATCAGTGAAGCCTTGAGGAAATTAGATGGCTGCATAATTGTCTCATACATTTGGCAGGTCAAAGTGTCTGTGTGCTGTGCGATTAGAGGAGAGATTAAATCACATTAGAATCTGAGATGCTCTGAGTAATCAAACAAGTCAGGGCCGAGGCTTTGGCTTGCAGTCCCAGTGTGTCCATTGATAAATACATCTTATTTATTGATAAACCCAGAGTCTCAGAGTTAAAAATTAAACTGTACAGAGCATTTCAGATTGAGTGCAAATTTATGTTTCATATTTTGGATAGGCTCTTCCCAAGTATTTTAATCCAAACGTTTCAGCCTGCATTCCTGAGATGTTTGGAAATGAGATTCTGCTGCGTGTATAATCCACTTCTTATAATGACTTCCCTGTAAAAGGGATAGATAGTCTGAGCCCACAGGGGTTTGCTAAGTAACTCTGTCAGAGAGCCACGCTACTCACCACTAACGCAGCTGCTTACTATAAATACACACTCTCTACAGCTCTGCTCCACACTGTGAATAGACATGTCTCTGTCCTGCTGTACAGGTGACAACACTGAGCTGCAGCTGGCTTACAGTAGAAGCTGAGTGAATGACTGTTTTCAGATACTTTAACGTTTCCCTACAAAGGGCCATCTGTGGTGCACTGTCAGTTTTCATCACGCCTGCCACTGAACCATTAATAATGAAAATTCCATTATGAAGTCTTAAATCCTGTGTAAGTGCTGCACAAGTTTAGATTTGATGAGAAAGGGTTAATATTTGTCTGGTTTTCTACTGTCAATGAAGTCAAGTTGAGTCCATTCTGATCATATAAGATAATGGGCTCTAACATGTTCAGTTAACAAGAGCCACCAGAAATCGACTGCTTGTTAACAACCCCTAACCTAACCCTTTTATCCAGAGCTAAATTATAGCAGTGCATTTCAGCCTACCCGGTAAATTAGGTTCAATGCAGCTGACATGCTACACTTCACACATCTGCACTGACCTGTCCAAACAACTTACAATCCAAATAACCCAGCTTCTATCATAAATAAATTTATGATTTGTAAATAAAATGATTTAGAGGATGACACTGATATTCAATTGGAGGAGGCCACTGTCAGCTGTCAGGCACAGTGATTAGAGGCCCATGGTGAGGAAGAGGACAAGGGCAAAGATGAAGAAGTTAAAGCCATTTTAACAGTAAAAACAGTAGAGCTCAGCTCTATATAATTCTTATATCTAAAGTCAGAAACAAAATGCACTTGAGGAACTCTGAAAGACATCAACATTTCAATTTTTTGGGAGTTGATTGAACTTAATTCAGTTATGTTCTGAGAAACACAAGAATTATTTTTTGTTTTTTTGTTCATTTTTTTGTTGACCAAACCATGCATTTGTTAGTACGTTCTTTCCAAAAAATTCAATTACTGTTTTTACAACATGTCTAATGAGTTTACAGGAGGTATCAATTGGAAGAATGAAGACTACTGATATCAATTACCACCTAAAAACATGGAAATATCTTCCAGTGATGCACATGTCAGCAACATCTCAGTGACAATGAGCTCAGCTACAGCTACTTTACACCATAACTACCAAAGCAAAGACTGCAGAGAGCGCAGCTGGGAACAGCAGCAAGCTCCTGCCCACAGGTACACAGACAGTAACATGACAGTAACATGACAGCAGACTCATAAACAAGCAGCTGAAACATCAACTGCTAAGTCTGCACAAGCAGTTATTTGTTGAAGTGAAGCAGTGGTCCTGGGATCCTGCTGAGAATCATTCCTTGAAAGTGCTGGTTTCCATCTTGAGGACAGTGTCTGTGGGTACTGACACCTGCAGCAGCGGCTAACAGTGTAATGTCCTGTACAAAACCTCCACATGCCACATGATTGGACTGCTCACAGGTGAGCTGCTTAGAAAAGCCTGCACAAATACACCGCGCAGTGACACAGGGTCCGCTTGATATGTGTCGACATGTAAAGTGGGTCACAGGTGAGGGCAGGTGTAGTAAATAATACTTCCCAGCTGAAACAGACTCCTCACTCACTATGTGTTAAACTGCTCCAGAAGAACAAAACCATCAAACTGTAAGACTCTCATTTATTTTTGTCATTTATTATTGCGCTTCATTTGTATGAGCCTCTGACTTTTCTTTTCGCTGTCTTCAATTTGTAACCTTTATCTTGATAAAACCATACCAAAATTACCTAAAGCAGTTGGTAAGACTGTAATCTCTTTGTTTGATTGTTTGTTTGTTTGTGTTTATTGGTTTTTGAATGTATCAGTAACACACAGAAACACACAGAGGCAGATATAAGATGAACAAAAACAAACAAGCAAACAAAAACAGATACACAAAAAAAAACTGAGTTTGGTTTAGTGAACCATAATTTCACTACAGTTCGGTTACAACCTGCAGATGTCTAGGAATAAGGGAAGCAACATATTGCTGATGTAGTCAGGCAAGTTCTGCCTTTTATTGATTAGTGACCAAAAGAAACACAGGTTACAAACACAAAATAGTTGTCAATAATGGAGGAGCTCCTTCACAAAATGACTTAAAGTTTGAATACCAAAGAAATAACAGAAAATGAATCAAATGAGGCATAGAACAAAGGGAAGTGGCTGCGGGTGGTGCCAAATCATGAAGCAAACAAAACAAACCGCTCTTCCTAATCCAACGGATCCCCACTGAATTACTATAGCTGAAAACAGCTGAAACAAACCTGCCTATACTAATCTTACCTGCCAAGCACAAAACCAGGCAGGGTTGTGATTGGCAGCTTGGACCAGTGATGCAAAAGGGCAGGGACTTTGAAGGAACTGATCCAAATGAAACGATGCCATTTACGTATGCACCCCTTAAAAAAAACAATCAGCCATTAAACAACTATCCTTTCGATTTTTGAATCACAGGAATTAAATTGATCCCAGATGAGCCCCCATTTATGTTACAACCTGCAAATGTCTAGGAATAAGGGATGCAACATATTGTCCATGTAGTCAGGCAAGTTCTGCCTTTTATTGATTAGTGACCAAAAAACATATGTTACAAACACAAAATAGCTGTCAATAATGGAGCCCCTTCACAAAATTACTTAAAGCTTGACTACCAAATAATCAACAGAAAATGAATCATATGACGTGAAGAACAAAGGGAAAGGGCTGCGGGGCACAAATTTCCAATCTAAGCTCTTCAAACAGGTCCTTGAGTCTTTAAATGTAGGAAATGTCGTCTCCAGTGCATACCATCCGGAATCACAGGGAGCACTGGAATAGTGGCACCAAACTTTGAAATCCATGCTGCGTGTAAATATTGTTTGGAGATGGACAAAAGCTGGGATGAAGGCATCCCTTTTGTCATCTTCGCAGCCCGTGAGTCAGTGCAAGAATCCTTAGAATTCAGTCTAGTAGAACTTGTTTTCGGTCATACCGTTCACGGCCCTCTGAAAGCGCTTAAAAATAAATTCCTCTCGGCAGAGTCATCCTCAGAGAAGATTTACATCGCGCCTGTTCCTTTGCACAGGAAGAGCTGGCTAGCTCCCAGACAGAGATGAAAATTCAGTTTGCTGTTCCGCTGTAGCTCAACATTTTGAAGTTGCGCTAAAGTGTTGGCTCTTTCTCTGCGCACTTTTCCAGGCTATACAGTATCCACCAGAAACTGAGTGATACAGATTATGTGATCAGCACTCCTGATAGAAAGCGCAAAACTCATTTCTGTCATATAAATATGTTAAAACTGTATCACTCTCGTGATCATAGGACTGCGGTTAAAAACTAAACATCCCTGGTAAGTGGTTTGCTCCACACTCATTGTATCAAGGCTACTCCTGATGATGATGCTTTACCCGTGTGCCCTTCCTCCAAACAAAGTGCACAGTTGCCAAATTCAGAAATGCTGAAAATGTTGCCACATCAGCTCAGTAATCTAGTTACCAAACAACAGCATGATATTGCTTTTAGTTCACTCTGAGACCCTGGAGGAGATCCTGGTTTAGATCCTGGTGCGTAGCCCGGAAGAAACACTGGAGGGGACCATGGAGGAGACCCTGGAAGAGATCCTAGTGGGGACTATGGATGAGAGCCATTGGGTACTTGTATGTTCATACACATACCTGTAGTACATCTCAGTTATAGAACCTGCATGCAGATAACCTCCTCCCTCTAACCTGGTACCTTTAAATTACATGAGCTAGGTATCCTAAAGGAGTTTTAAATCGAAAAAACAACTGGACTTGATTATTTGGTCAGATGCGTACATGAACTGATGAAGCCTCTTGGATGAGAGGTGAAACTTCTTCCCAGACAAATAATCAAGTCTAGTTGTTTTTTCGATTTAAAACTCCTTTAGGATACCATGACCTGGACAAATGAGAATATGCACAGGCTACATGAGCTAGGCTAACCAAGAAACTCACACCTTCCCTCCCCCACACACTAGGTGGTCTCGGTCTCGGTGGCCATTTTGAGTAGTTTCTTTGTTTATCGCCAAGTCTTCTTTGTTCAGGTCATGTGGTCACAGTGACCACTTTGAGTCGGCCATCTTGCCTTTGTCTGTGTCCCCACAGACACACTCCCATACACACACACACACATACACACACACACCTATATATACTACATTACATATTGTGTTTTTACTATGTTCCATTGTAAATAAATGTCTTTAAGTATAACTACTGGTGCACAAGTGTAAATATTGCCAACCTCTACTTAGTAGAATTACAATGCTTCAACTTAACTAACTGTTGATATGGTAATTAGGTTATAGTTATTAAGGTAATTATCAATCAGAGTTCCAGATTAATAGTCATAATTTGAGACTGAAACAATATTGGCTATTTTGCCTATTAGTTTAGGCTGGTGCCCCAGAGGATTTTAAGTTATTATTTAATATTAATATTTTCAATATTAATATTTTCTCAATTTACGATATCCAATAAAGTGATAGACAACTGAAGATCCAACATTTATGGTGTCCAGCGCATGAGGCAGAGCTCAGACCCAACATCACTTCACGTAATCCCCGAATCCACTTGCATTGAGATTCCTCTGAACTTTGAATAGTTTCACCTCTTCTGGGTCTCGGATGAGGTAAGTAAAGCAAAGAGGAGGCGTTTGGATATTGTGAATCAGAGAATGGCTGTTGTTCCATCGTAACATTACCTTGGACAAAGTTTTGAACCCAGTGCTCTGCCATATTTTGTCAGATGTTCCTGGCGAGTCATGAAGCACATACCTGAGCTTCTCCAGTATAAGGTTCCTCACCACTCCCCTCAGCCAGAGAGTGTGAATGGGGGATATTAACCTGTGCAGTGACTGGACATCTGTCTCCAGTTATGTGGCTATTCTCATTTCAAATACTAAGTACTGCAATCAGGGGATCTGGTTGTAGCAGCTGTTAAATACCTGACATAGTTTAGAGCTCCAAATATTATAAAGTTTAAAATGATGATCATGTATAGTTTCCACTTGAGGACACATCAAGCACCTTAAACTACACCAGACCATGTCTACAAATTGAGGCTGTATCAACAAGTTCTCCATGTTCTTTCCTTTGCTCCTCAATGAACCTAGAACTGTTCCTCACAGATTTTAAAATATACATTGAACGATTCTGCAAACTGAACAGTTTACAGAAGATTTTTGGCTAAGGGATGTGGTGGGAACACAGTTTCTAAAGGCTTGTTGTCAGGAAACCATTTTTTTTTAATGATCTGGGGTTTTTTTTAGGCTACTATCTACTACCGCTATACTGTCAAATAATTACCTAGAATATTTTTCACTAGATTTTTAATTTTTTCTCTTGTGTAGAAACACTTGCATTAGTGTATAAGTAATAAATTGCATCTTAGAGGTCATGTGATAAATCTTATTTCGTACCTCACTGTTTGTTCATGTTACTGTAGATAATACATGGGAACTGCTGTAAGTCTGTGAGCTGACCTGATTTAAAGCTCTGGACCATACATCTTACATACTGTATATGTGTGTGTGTGTGTGTGTGTGTGTGTGTGTGTGTGTTGTGTGTGTGTGTTGTGTGTGAAGCCAAACACAAACCTAGACAAACAACACAAGTGCACACAAAAACATGCATCACCCTGAAAGCAGAGACAATAGACAGAAACACTTAAATGCGCCATGGACTCACACAAACATATTTCAGGCTATTTAGGCCAGTGACCATTCATCCTAGAGGTAGAACACCCTGTGGTTATTCCCTTCATTGCCTTTAGCCAGTTCTTTTGTGATCATACAACACAACATGCATAACATGCACTTTGCTTTACAAGGCCACAGCCCACAGTTCCTCTGTAAAGAGCCGTTTACATCAGGTTGACTGCTTCATGGAGCTCCCTGTCTTTCCCACAGTCATTTGTCTCATACAGTCAGCTGTCATCTTATTTTAACCCTCACGTCCTCCTCTTTACATATTCCTGAGAGGCCTAATCCCTGTGGAAGTCTGCGTATGAGACTAAAATGTTTTTGTTTGATATTAACAATGTGTTTGACTGAGGCTAATGAAATCCCACAGATCTTATCATAATTGCCTGAGATTTCAGTAAAATTCTGCTGAGCAAAGGAAAGAAAACTTGTCTGTGGAAACTAACAGGGGTCCACCGTGGCCGTAGCACCAAAAATAAAGTCCAGAGCAGGCCCCTCGTATTTTCCTTACATCAAGATTTGAGACAAAGGGAGGGAAAGCAAATAAGGTGGGTTGCCAGTGGGTAGCTGTGCAGCCAGCCTCTCTGGACTGTTTGAAACATGCAACACTTCTTGAGCCTAGGTCTCCACTCACTGAAAATAATCACCACAGAGAGATAGAGAGAGAGAAAAGGGAACATGTCTGGACTGTGTTGATTTAGCAGATTTGTTGCTGAGGTCCTCAGAAATGGTTGTGTTCAACATGAAAAGATTGTATCCCATGTCTCCTGTTGATAAAACTTTGTCACTGTCAAAGGCAGCTGTGAAAAAATTAACTTATTTTTATACTTTGTTCTCACACTCATGTATCCACTTCTGTAATGGTCAAAATGCAGATATTTTGCCAAAGCCCCCTATGGTTTCCTGTTTACTAACTGGAGTTGCATCTAATGTACTGAAGGGACCAATGAATGACAAAGACAAAAACCAACAACTTCCACAGCACTTACTGACCCTGTCTGAAACATATAATCACTCTAACATTTTCAGTTGCTGACTAATGTGTCATCTTGACTTCATTCCCACTTGGTTTTTAATAGCAGAAATTAAGACATTTGTTCCAGATATTTTAGTGTTCATTGCCTGTTCTCTATCTATTGGCATTTCCCTCTTCAAATGTGCCTCTGTTCACGCCCCCTTAAAGAAGCCCTCTCTGTTAAAGGTCACTATAGACCCACCTCTGCTGCCTTCTCTATTCAGGAAAAAAACATTTTTAAAGAAAACGTCAATCTGGTTTTCATTCTCTGCACAGTACTGAGGCTGCTCTGGTCAAGGTCACCAATGACTTATTACTTGCAGCTGGTGCAGACTGTACTCCATTTTAATCCCCTTGACAAAGTGAACAACAGTGTCTTAATCAGCCATGAGAAAAACTGTGTTGTCATCAGTAATCTGGCTCTGGGTTGACTCATTCCTTGCCTCCTCCTCTCTTGCTCCTCTTTTTTGTCAGATCCCACAAGGGTCTATTCTGGGTCCCCTTTTATTTACTATATACAACCTGCATAGACATAATACTGCTTTCCAAGGCTACAATATGCAACTGTATTTGCCTTCCACTGGTTATCTGACAGTTTATAATTGATTGTGCTGCTTGTTTTTACTGTGTGTTTGGATGGTTGGGCTCCTGCCGACAGTATATCTGTGATGTCAGTGAAGATTCTCAGTCATCCAGGTTTGTAGTCTGCAATTTTCCTGGCTATCCTTTCATCCTGCCGCAACACTCTGAGGGTGTTCGTCCTAAAATGTTCATCAAGATGTCTGTCAAGATACTCAGTCATCGAGGTCATGGTAAAAACCCAACCTGGGTCTCCTCACCAGTTACTCAGAACTGAAGAAACCGCTTGAATGAGAGTTGAGTTTCTTGGATACATCTGCTCACTTCCTATGAACCTGATCGCTGCTTGATGTCCTCTGGGCCCTACTAATGGTTCCTAAATCTAGCCTTGTGACTATAGGTGACACAGCCTCAGCTCTCCACATATGCACAATCCAGGTTTTGAATTTTAGGTTCTCAGCAGAGGTTGCTTTCTGTTGGAAACACCTGTAGTTTATATAGATCTATGATTCAGAATCTTCCATCAATCACACACAGACACACACATCATCATCATCATGATACAGACACGACCAGCAAACCAATCAATATCAATTTTTCCTATTTGCAAATTAAGTAACTCTGCATTCATTGGTTTGTATTTCAACACACACCCACACACTCACCTACATTTACATTTACTTATTTAGCAGACACTTTTGTCCGAAGCGACTTACAAGTCATAGACAAAATTAAAGCTTCAGTGCAGTAGGAGACCTTGGTGTAAGTATTTAGCACTACATCTACTCAATAGGCGCAAGGAGATCAGGTAAAAAAGTTTATACTAAGTGCTAGTTATGTATGTGAGGGTGTTAGAGGTGTTAGGACAGGAGGCTCTCTTGGAAGAGATGAGTCTTCAAGAGATTCTTGAAGATAGAGAGTGATGTCCCTGCTCTGATAGCATTTGATAGCTTGTTCCACCAGGGAACCACAAATGAGAACAGTCTGCCAGACAACAATTTCTTGGAGGAATGCAGTGGCCAAGAAGGAGCATAAGTATGGGTCCTGACCCAGAAGTCACTCTGAAAGCAAGGAATAGTGACTTGTATTTGATGCAGGTGGTCATGGGTAACAGATGGTGGTCATTTAGCAATGGAGTGACATTCAGCCTCTATGACTGATCGAAGAACTGAGGGGCTGTCACATTCTGGACTGCAAGGGTATCACTGTGTGTGAGGGGGAAGCTCGCTAGAAGGGCAATGCAGAAGTGGAGGAGATAGATAACTTTGGTCTGGACCAGGTAAGGCCTGATTTTCTTATGTTTTGTAGTGCAAAGCAGTGCGACTGGGATGCAGCTGCAACATGGTCTGAGAAGGATAGCTGGTCATCAATCATGACACCCAGATGCTTTGATATTGATTGAGATTGATTGTGATGGAGAGAGAGAGACTTTGAGAGAGACTAAGAAACTAAGAGGTCAGTCTTACAGATGTTTAGTTGAAGACGGCCTTCCTTCATCCATGTTGATATGTCAGAGAGACAAGCCAAGATCCATGCAGAGACCATGAGTTCGTCTGGTGGGAATGACAGGTGTATTTGGGTGTCAGCTTCTTTTCAATGATATGAGTAGCCATGCGAGAGGATAACTGGACCCCTTTAGTGGTATACATTGCAAAGAGAAGGGGTGTCGGTGACAATCCTTGGGGAACCCCTGTGGGGAAGGGATGGGCTATTGACTGGAAGAAGCAGAGAAGGGCATGAGAGTAATGTGGAGAGTGATGTGAACTCAACTGGGGGAGACTGGTTGTCTCTGAGAGGGTCAGAGAATTGTCAACTGATGGCCACCATGTTTTGAAGCGAAGAATGAGGCAAAGATATTGGCTGAGAGGTTTGTGTCTACTGGGAGTGATGGAATATTGAGTAAAGTTTACTGGATACTGGATGAGAAGAAGATAGGAAGATAGGATTGATTGATAGCCCATTTGACAGTTTTACCCATTTGACCATTGGTGTCCGTTAACCATGGGTGAGGCAGGTTAGGGTGGACAGGTTTGGTGGAGAGGGGACAGAAGAAAACAGTGGTTAGAGAGGCACAGAGCTGTGACTGTAAGGCAGTCTGTGGCATAATTTTGGGTGAGAATGAGATCGACTTCTTTGCTTTGTGAACCTTTGTGAGCTGCAGATCTGTTTACGGTCAACTGAGTATATCAGGGACAAGAAGTCTGCAGAGATGGAATTATCTAAGTGGATGTTCATATGGCCAAGGATGAGTTGTGGACAGCCATGTTCAGAAATGCAAGATGCCGGGGTAGTAGTATTTTCAGGTTTCATCCAGGTCTCTGTGAGAACTGAGGCTCGAGGGATAACTGGTTAGCATAGGCAGCAACAAAACCTGCTATGTTAACTGCAGATGAGCAATGCCACAGTCCAACAGAGAAGGAGGCACATGTGAGTCAGGACTGTTGCAATGGCAGGAGGTTGGCCAGATTTCTTTCTTTCATTTTTCTTTCTTGTCTTTTATCATACTGATACTTTCTTTGTATACTGGACACAACAGGAACTGGTTGGAGGTACCAGCTACAGTGCTAAATATTGACAGAGTTATTTGCTCAACGTAAATAGGGCTGTTTACCTTGTAGGTGGCCTTGCTCAGTGGACTTGCACAGGTAGATTTGCTGGTCTTTACAAACGAGGGCTGATGCTTACGCTTCTGCTGACGCTTCAGTGACAATCACTACAGAAGTAGCATGAGCTTAATTGAACAGAGCCATTCACTTGCCAGGACTGATTGCATCAAGCTGAATACGCCTTCTGAATTAGTAGCACAAAAGGTTTATTTTTGGGGACGTAAGCTTGTTCACACTCCCATGCTTCCTATTTGCAGAAATAATGTACCCTTAATGTGCTTTTCAAGTAGCAAGGACAGAGTACACTGGAATATCTGTGAATATGATAATGAGAAGTAGTACTTGCATTATACTTGCAGCCTCCTCACCACCTGTGAGCTCAATTAATTAATTTCATTTGATAAAAAAAAGAAACAAAACTAAAAATGAAATCACCAAAATATTTCAGGCAGTGTCTTTATATGACAAATCCAACCTGGACATTTTTATGTTTGTGAGAATAAATCTGATTTTAACCTTACATTGTCCAACATAATTTGTAACAAAGATGGATAACTTTTAGAGATTTTCCTTCCTCACATTCACACACCCCCACACATCACAGCTGCTTTTCTTTCTCAATTTTTCCTCTGTCTTAAATATTTTTCAAAACATGTGATCATTGTGTAAAAAGGGGCCAGGAATAATAACAATGAAGTAAATGTGTTTTAGAACAGAAATTTATCAAATCAATGCAGAGAACTGTATCACACTGACCAAAAAATATACAGTTATCTTATCAGTCATCACTAGTGAAGTAGGAGGGGGGCTGTTGTTTGATGCAAAGCCCAAAGAAAATCCCTCTCTTTGGTTCAACCAAACCTGAATGATAAGTTTAGACATCTAATTTCCAGAGAAGCTGCTTCAAAGACAAACGCAGTGAGGAAAATCTATTTCTTGCTCTCCAGTTTCTAATTGTCAATGAGAACAAAGATAGACAAACTGCGGGTGCACTTGTTTCATGGCTTCATGTTCAGTGGTGCCACATCAGCTGGGTGGGTAAAATGCTAATACACTTCCTCCAAGTGTTGGGCTGTCTGCTTTGAATCAGAGATGAAAACCTTTTGAAATCCAAGTTCAGTTCCTTAATTCTTAGATAAAGGTATTCACTCAGAGCAAGTTATTCCTCACTGACAACACTGTGCTCCAGCTTGTTGTTGGCAGTGATGGAACATGCAGGTACAACAGTTCCTCCTGTACTGCACTATTGCGATCACAGATCTTTTGACTGTATTCCTTTACTCCCTCACAGAAAATCACAACATCTTCTTTCATGTTCATAGGTATGCTTAATACTTTGATGGGTGATGCATAGTAATGGCCTCCTTGGCCTTTCTTTTTAAAATCTCATATATCTCTCTGAGATATCAATCAGAGAAAACCTTTCTCAACCCCCCCCCCCGACTCAGGCCACTAAAAAATGAAAACGTTCATGATAATATATCTGGTGCTGCAGAAAATACATTGGGGGAGGAAAGAGAAGGAACTAAGGTGGTGATGTGGAGCGAGTGAGATTTAAAAGTTTTGGTGCAAATTGCTGTTGAGTCTTACATCTTTGAATGAGCACAGGATGGAGGAAGTTTCCAAGCCAAGTTCTTCTTCATCTACAAGGAAAAGGTAATCAAGACCAAAAAACACAAACAGATCGAGGAAAGAGTTGTTTCTACAAAGACTATTCCTCCACGGTCAGAACATATAATTTATAGTTAACCATAGATCAGTGCAGTTTCCACAATTCGTAACTGCTTCTGCAGGGACTTCTCTAGCTGACCAATCAATGGTGTGATTAATGGAGCTCATTTCACCTGGACACTGCGGATCATTACTTTTTGCTCTCCATCTCCTCCTTCCTCCTGTCTATTTGGAAGTCGGCGTGGATAATGTGTTGCTTCACTAATGAGAGTCAGAGGACAGCGGAGGGTAAAGCCATGGATGACAAGTCATCTGGAACTGCAGCCCAGTACACAGAGATTCTATCTGAAAGAATCGCCACAGTGTCCACCAATGACAGAGCATTGACTTGATGTTAGCCTGAATACCTGTCTCATAACTATAACTCTGGTTTTGTATGGAGAGGTGTAGCCACTGAAAAGGTTGTTTCAGTGGCTTTTCTACCATGACTGTTGTAGGAGAAACACAAAATCAAATGTAAGTAGTCAATAGCAAATTAAAATATGAATATTGAACTAATAATCATTTAATCATGTTTCTGATTCTGCATTTTGTCTCTTTTTTTCTTCACTAGACGAAGTGGCCATTAGCTGCTTTTGCTACACCAGTCAAGCTTTCCATTCTCATACAGCACACACGGTTTACAATGACTTTATCAGTTGAACTATAGCTAGCTAACATTAGCTAGGAGAGAATTTAAAACTGGGAGGGGGGGCATCCATTTCTCAATCAATTTCACCACACCGACAAAATAAATGTACGTTTTTTTTTTGTTTGTTTGTTATGTTATTGTAACCCTTTCGCCACCGGCTCGTGATATGAGGAACGCTTTCAGAGACACTTATTATAGCATTCACCTCCTTTTATCTCCAATAATCAATTAAGTGGCGAACGGGACATCTCATTGTATAGTTAACATGTCTAGGGTAAACAATGATTCTCACTCTTTTATAATACCCAATTAGAGGCTGAGGGAATAACCCTGGCTTTGACAACCAAATAAAATTACTGCAAAATGTATGAATTATCTTACTCAGATACTCAATGTATGAATTGACAAATGATAGCACAACACGGTTTCTCAGTCTCTCAGTTTTGTATTAAATGAAACAATAAATCTTCCACATTAGAAAATAAGAAACATTGTATGAAAAATAAATAGGAAAACCCCAAAATAAAATTGACCCGGGATTTTATTTTCTCAGTTTGCTAGTTTAAACAACCTGAGTGCACTCTGTGTTTATTATCTGGTCTTTTAGCAAGCTTGCATTAGTTCGTTGGCGCGCTTTACGTTGGAGCTCATGAAAAACAGGACGCAGTACTGTTTACCTCCATTAGAAGAGATGAAACAGCTCCTACCACCTCCGCGAAAATCCTCCTCGTCAGGCCTGGCAGTCCATTGTCCGTTTTTCTCTGTTTTTTTTTCTCGTATTCCCCACGTGAACACACAGAGGTCAACCGGAAGACAAAACATCCAGGTCATTAATTCTCCAAAATTAATGAAAATTACTGTTATGCTTTTCTTTTGGTAATGAACTGAACCATTTTT
>NW_019525660.1:5808112-5808608 GCF_002814215.2 Seriola lalandi dorsalis | reverse complement strand
GAGCTCATGAAAAACAGGACGCAGTACTGTTTACCTCCATTAGAAGAGATGAAACAGCTCCTACCACCTCCGCGAAAATCCTCCTCGTCAGGCCTGGCAGTCCATTGTCCGTTTTTCTCTGTTTTTTTTTCTCGTATTCCCCACGTGAACACACAGAGGTCAACCGGAAGACAAAACATCCAGGTCATTAATTCTCCAAAATTAATGAAAATTACTGTTATGCTTTTCTTTTGGTAATGAACTGAACCATTTTTAAAAGTAACTTATACATTTTAACTGTATGTTTTTAAATCACTACTTAAACAGTGTAATATATGGATAATGCTTGACAAATCTTTTAGATGTAACTTGACCCAACTGAATAGAAATTGCACCTGTCAACAATTCACATATTTTAAATGAGGGACAAAAATACAAAATAAATGATTGAGATCAGGTTATTACATTATGAACACTCTTGCTAGCAAAAAACGGTTTTGGTCTCTACAACTAATCT
>NW_019525660.1:5804901-5808062 GCF_002814215.2 Seriola lalandi dorsalis | reverse complement strand
CGACTGCAGCGAGGACTGTAGCCTCTACACATGGGGCGCCTGCTTAAACCACTACGCTACACGACGCCCCGAACGGAACCATTTTTAAAAGTAACTTATACATTTTAACTGTATGTTTTTAAATCACTACTTAAACAGTGTAATATATGGATAATGCTTGACAAATCTTTTAGATGTAACTTGACCCAACTGAATAGAAATTGTACCTGTCAACAATTCACATATTTTAAATGAGGGACAAAAATACAAAATAACTGATTGAGATCAGGTTATTACATTATGAACACTCTTGCTAGCAAAAAACGGTTTTGGTCTCTACAACTAATCTCCCCCTTAATGACAACTGTGCAGGAGGTGGATTTTTATATATCTCACCCATTTACATTTTATTAAGGCTTAAATTTCTGCCTAATTGAGGGAATACCGCTTTGAGTGACAGGTGGGTGAGCGTATGCTTGCCACAAGCTGGCAAGCACCAAACTTTCTGCTCCACACATGTCCCTCATCTTTTCCCATTTTTGGATTAGTCAGTTCAGCGGAGTCAGGTACTAACAAGATGGCGACGGGGGAACAGCTCACTCTGAGCTCCAAACTCAATGAAGTTCAAGCTTGTAGTTTTTGTTTTGTACTGCAGTCGTCAGTCTTATGTACTGATGATTGAATCAGCAGAGTTTCATGCTGATCCAGACTCTGAGTCAACAACATTGTCCATGGGTACGAGAATCTGGAATAGGTCCCCATGTTGTAGCTTTTTTTGTTTGTTTGTTTGTTTGTTTGTTTGTTTGGGTTTTTTTTGTCGTAATCTGTAAAAAAAAAAAAAAAAAAGTTGCATGAAATGCCTTGGTCTAGGGAAGTAATGCTGGGTTAGTTAATGTTATAAGTTGTTAACTAGTGAGCTGGACATGCTGATTTGCAATTTCTGTTAGAGCAGTTAGACTGTTAGAATCTTGTGTTCTTGGTTATGGAATGGGTAAAAAACGACACCACACTTTACTTTCCTTTATATAGTTTCTCTTATTAGAACCCCATGCCTACCAATTTAACAGATTCAGAGCAATATATTAAAAAAAAAAAAAATTATTAATGCTTTCACTCTGCTTGAAGTATTACACAGGGCTGATAGCGTTCCGGCGCCACGCCGGATTTCCGGCGTACCGAGGTGTTTGCGAAAAAAAAATCAGGTTCGCGTGATCTGACAATTCCCAAGATCCGAGAGGTGCTTTCACTCTAAACCACACCAGTAGGCATAGCCTACTTAAGCCAATTGGTAATAGGGTAGGGGGTGGTCTTGGGTTTTGGCCAATCAGATTGATTCAGCAGTCACCCCAAGTGTTTTGTGTTTCCCATACACTACAAATGTGTTTCCCACACTGGCAGTGCAACTTTATGAAGCCAGGGGAGGACACCAAAGTTGTTGATAAAGGTATAAAGAATAAATGGCGTTGGTCTTGGATAGAGGAGGTGGGTAGAGACGGAAAGCCCTTTGGAAGCTGGTGTCAAAAACTCTGGCAACCAGGAGCATGTTTCTGCACTTTGTGTGCTAGGAAAATATTATATGGAACTAGCGGGAAAAAAGTGTTGCCACGGCACGAGTTCGACGCTAGTCATCAAGCAGCTTTACGAGCAATTCAACATACCTCACGTTTGCCGGGGGCAACAGCCACAGCAGATATCCGACCCTCAATGACCAATCGCGTGGCTGATTTAAAAATTCGCTTGTGCTCCTTCATTGCCGAGTATGATCTATCGTTTACAATCGCTCATCCACTCATCACTTTGTGTCAGAAATTAGCGGAGGATAAACTCGCCCTTACGCATCTGTCTGTCTCGAGGCAGCATGCAAGCTATCTTATGACACACGGCATCTCACCAGAATTTAAAAGAAATCTGTCTGACAAGCTTAAGAATAACATGTTTTCACTCAACATTGATGAGGCCACGGACAAAAGCATGGATAAAATTCTAAATGTACTTGTCCGATTTTATGACGAGAATTTAGGCAGTGTGAAAACACAGCACCTTGCCAGCAAAAACGTCAATGTTGCAACTGCCTCAGCACTGATGCTGCAACTAAAAGATGTTCTGCAATCATATGGGCTGGAGCGGAGACAAGTCACTAGCATTCTTCTGGACAATTGTGCTGTGATGAGGGGAAAAAGAATCTGGTCTTGAAACGTTAGCAAGGAAGGAGAACCCTAATCTCCTGGATATATCAGGAGACACTGTTCACATGGTGTCCAATACTGCTAAGACTCTCATGAGACCATTTGGCTCAGAAGTGGAAGGTTTTTGCTCTGATATTTATTATGATATAGAGAAGTCGCCCAAACAGAAGGAGATTGTATTGGGTTTGTTCATCTCATGTCTGAATAATGTACATTTTTATCCACAAAAGTCATCAGAATATTTAATTCAATGGACTATTTATCAAAAGGGGGGGGGGGGCACACCCCTGGATCCTGCTTGACAATTGCGTTGATCGGGGCATATATCTTAGCTTAGGGGAAAAAAGTTCAGGCTCAGGATTTTTTTTACTATCACCCCTGATTACATGTTTATCTGTGGGCTGAGATAATCTTCATACATTTTGAGTTGGTGAAGCTTGTTAAGAACACAGAATGCATTGTCTTTAAGCTCAACATAAGGTCAAGGCTGATTTTCTTGAGCTGCTGAAAACTTGACATTTTGGAGATTTTCATCGCACAGCAACAATAAGTAAAGCATCCTTTGTTGACCTTAACTTTGAGCTCAGTTTCAGAGCAGGTCAGGGTCGTATTGTATGTCTGATGCCCTTCTCCTGAGACCGTGGTTTGAAATACAGCACAACCTCCGGGGGGTGGTTTTCTCTGTATGACCCTTACAAAACATGAACTTGTGACCTGTGCATGAGAAGAGAAGAAATAGACCCACAGGGGCTTGTACAATAGATATGTGAGGGTGGCAACATGAGTCAGCTGAGCTCTATGACTCCATTGACTACTGCACAACAGATTGTATCCCTTCATGAAGAGTATAGTACTAGATTTTTACCTTTGTCTACATCACAATTTAAAGGGTAAACATACCGAAAAAGGTACAAAACATGTACCTTAACCCTCCTGTTGTCCTCATTTTCTGTATACACCCCGTGTCCTCCGGGTCAAAATGACCCGTCTTCACTA
>NW_019525660.1:5801935-5804528 GCF_002814215.2 Seriola lalandi dorsalis | reverse complement strand
CTCACGGTCATCAAATCGTAGCAGTCTTGAGTAGGTGTGAAAGAGTTTGAGTGGCATTGTGGCTCGGAAAAATGGCCTTCCACTCTCTGCATCCCATAGACTAGCTGCAGCCTCACCTCGGGACCTGTATACACCGGCTAAGATTAGCAGCCCTAAGTAGGCCTGCAGGTCAGTCTCATCCATCTTTTTCCAGCTGTCTCCATATTTGAGAAAACCCTCCAGATTTGTCATCTCCAGGATTATTTTTTCTATTGCTGGTGTGATAAACAGGTAGAATGTAGAGACAATGTCATGGGCATGAGAAACGGCATACCTTGTGGGTCCTGGGGTCATCTTTATGACGTTTTGTTCTGCATGCCTGCCGTGTTGGTCATATGCTGCTGAGGACCATGTTATTTTGCCATTTTTTGAAAGGAAAGTCTCTCTTTCAGCTTCAGGGTTTTCTTCTTCTTCTGAAGATGATTCATCATGCTCTGGGTTGTATTCCTCCCCATCTTCTTCTTCTGATACATCCTCCACTTCCTCTTCTGAATCAGAGTTGTCTTGCTGGACATCTGAAAAAATCAGCTCTAGAGCCTCTTCAACGTTATAACGCACACTCATGGCTTCAGCACAGACAGAATTCGGGGTCCTGTCATCTGCAGCACCTTTATAACCTCTGGAAATCCACAGAAAAAGAGCTCTGCAGTCTGTGACAACACCTTTGTGTTGTTTACATCTGCTACTGTCTTGTTCACGTTTACTACTAATTAATCTGAGACTGATCATAGGCACAGCAGTCTGCTAGAAGACCACCTGATTTGTCTTGTTAACTTCTGCTACTGATTGATCTGAGACACAACTAAAACATTGTAACATTATGTGGTGTGTAAATAACTCTGTGACCATGATTTCAACTCTTTTTGCCTCACGGGTCATTTTGACCCGAAGACCATCTTTGTACCTTTTTTTGTACAGCTTACATGGAAATGTGAATAAAAGAAACATTTCACTTTTTCCACTGTTGGTCATAAAATTTCAAGTTAAAAAAATATCGTTTAGGGGATTTTTTTTGGGTTTTTAACACAGTGGCGGGTCATTTTGACCCGAGGACAACAGGAGGGTTAACATGTACAGTACATGTAGTGGTGTCAAGCCAATGTAGCGTTAACGCCATATTTTAGAATTTACTCTTGTTGAAATGGGGCACCAGTCCTCTGGGAGGACAACAATGAATTACTTCATTGCCAAATTTATCAATCTCATATCGGAAGCCATGACTTCTCGATTCAATGGATCTCCAGTCTCTACATCAAAAGAATACAACAGGACAACAACTGGGTGTAATTAAAGGAGTTTATTAACTAAACTACTATCTACAGAGTAAATGCAAGGTGTAATAATCATAAAGATGAAAATAATAATGAAATGAGCAGTGTGATGAGTTGGCAATGGTGGGAGAGAATATGTTATGGCTATACACTATGGCTATACAGCTAATGATACTACATCTACGAATTAGGTATGACGATTAAATATTGCTATATTTCGACATCAACCCAGTCATGAGCAGAGTGTTAAGACCGGCCTACTGTGAGTTGCGCTGTAGCTGAAGACCCTCGGCTGGAACCCAGGTGGCTGTGGTTGCCGTGGTGACCCTGGAGACACGGGATCTAGGTGAATTCTCCTGGAGGCTGTGTCCCGTTATCACGATGACGGATTCTGCCGGTGTCTCAGCGATTCAGCTCTGGTGGAGTTTGCACTCTTGATTTCTGGTCGACTTCTCTGCAGGCGGTCATACAGAGGTGTTATCTGCCGGCGTCTCTTGTGGGTTGATGCGAGATAAACTCTAATGCTCTTCACTTTGGTTGGATAACTTTAGAGGAGACTGGCGTTGACCAGGTGACTCTAAAGTTGTCAAAATCTTCAAAAAGGAAAACTTGATGATGATTAAAAGTTACAAAATTACTCTGAGGCACTTCTGTTATTTTGGCTCAGTTGGTCTTGACTTGGCTTAATAAAAGATCGTGCATGTAGACAATAAATGATGTTACTTGGAGCTTGTGGCAAAGAAAAATAAAAGACGCGAAAAGTGCAAAAATGACTAAGAGCCATGAGTTTGTGGCGAGCAGCTTAGAGCTAAGAGTTTACATGGCTATAGATCCGGGCTTTGAGCCGGGACTGAGCTTTGAGCAAAGATCTCAGCTTCTAGTTTCTGCATCGTTTTCTAGCTTCAGCTTTTCAGCCTCTAGCTTTTTCGTTTCTAACATTTCTGACTTTTGACTTTTTCTGGCATTTTCTTCTTTCTCTTGTCATCTGGGTTTCTCTGACTCCTGGCTTCTGACCAGTGTGTGAATTGATCACAACTGTTTTATCCCCTGGGGGGCTGGCGCATGTTTCAGGGGCGTCACTCATCTTCTCCTGTGTTTCCACTTGGAGAAGAGAGTAAATTTCCACTGAATTTGGGAATAATTTAATTCTAGAGTTTACTTATAAACTCGCACATCCGTCTTCCACCATGACCACAAAACATTAAAATGAAACTAGAAAATTCCAGGGAAATTTTGAGTGCCACGGTGGCTACTGCCGGGATGAGTACATGATTTATTTCCAG
>NW_019525660.1:5801441-5801885 GCF_002814215.2 Seriola lalandi dorsalis | reverse complement strand
GATGATTTTATAGCATTTTCTTTGTGTGTCCTTTTTTGGACGCGAGGAACCCCAGAGGGTACAAAATGTGTTACCAGTGTATAATAGACCTGTAACAGTAACTGACATTAGATTTTAAAAATATATCAAAAAAGACACTTTCTTGCAGAAATCCATACCTTCAGCTGTAACACAGCCAAAATGATCAGCAAATCAAAAAAGAAAAGTGAAGAAAATGTCCAAAAAAGGACAGAGGACCCCTGAGGGTTAATAAATCACATGAACTGCTATTTAAATTACCACTATTATGTTTTTTTCTGTGCTAAATTTAACATTACTGGGGATTTTTGGGAATAACTTTGGGAAAAATTGGAATTTTAACACCAAAAGTCATAGCACCCCTTTCGGGATCAAGACGCACGTTTTGATGTATATATTACTGGGGTTTTCTCAAAGCTGCGGGAC
>NW_019525660.1:5778573-5801253 GCF_002814215.2 Seriola lalandi dorsalis | reverse complement strand
GATCAAACAACAATATAAACATTTCCCAAAGCTAATAGTCTAGAAATGTGGATTACACAGCAGTTCTTTGACTGTAATAATAATAATATGGACATTCTGGATGTCATGTAGTGTGTTACCTCGTGTGAAGGATGCTGACAGTATGGTCACATGAAGGACATTGTCTTAAAATCTACATGTTACATTTCAAACATTCTATGGGATAGAAGTTTGGGATTAAACTATTGCAAAGGAACATCTCATGAGTTACAGAACAGCTAGATATTTAATTTTACATTCTTCCTTAGATCTGTGTCTGTGAAGAGTGTTCTACCCAGGATTGGAATGGGGGTTGTAGTTTATGACTCTTATCTAGAGAGGGGCAGAGGAAGGGAGGTTGGTGTGTGTGTGTGCGTGTGTTTGTGTGTTCATGCATGGCACAGAGAGGCCAGGATTCACACCTTAGTGATAATCAGTCCTTTTGGTGTTACTTGTCCTATATAAGAAACAATCAAATATCATTAGGCAGAGTCTTATTGTTACAAACTGGAGATTTTGCCTATATTCTCCAGTTGCCTGGTGTCCATTGGTTGATCCTCTGGAGCTGGCCCTTTGACCTTTGGTCTGGTTCTGTGTCGTTCAGGTGTAACAGAGTTCGAAAATGCACTTTATTAATTTCTGTTTTCAAATTGTATTTGGGGATTTTATTTATAATTTATTTATTTTGCTGAGTATTTGTGAATTTTATCTCAATCAGTTATTATCATTTATTATATTATTTTATTGGTATTTTTATTTGCGTTTCCTGAGGAAACTACCTTATTGGCCGTCACCTCTTTCTGCACCTCTTGGGTTTCCGTAGGTCACACGTCAGCCCCTCAATGTGCTGTGCTGCATTGATGAGGGTAAGTTGTGTTGAAAAATGCTGCTGTGATTGTTAATTGTTTTCTTTAAAAAAAATTATCTGTTTGTGTTGAGATTTTTGGCGCATATTATTTTATGTAAATACCGTTAACATTATGGAGCTCTTTTATGTTGTTTTATCCATAAATATACGTTTTATGGATGTTCTTGTTTTCGCGCCATTTGTACTACGGCAGGCTGCCGCGTAATGTAAACCAGGAAGCGCTGCAGAGTCTTTAGCATTTTAGCACACATTTTCTCATTGTTATTTTACTTGTTTAGGTGCAGAAAGAGTCCAGAAGACCGGTACATGTGTTTTTATGTCTTCTGCAGGTATGTTTCCTTTGTTAAATGTAATTATTTTCGCTGTCTGTTTAGTTTTACCCCACATATACAGTGTGTAGCAGGATGGTCTTCGTGTGTCCCTTCCCCCTCCTTGCTTGATCCACATCAGGTGTGGGTCCTTTGCTGATTGCGGGGCGGAGCCGCCAGCACTATAGCTGTTCAGGTGTTTCTTTGTTCAGTTTGCTCTCGTCTCCCTCGAAGCTGGCGTTCATGTGTGGTGTGGCGCTGTGTGTGGTCTGAACCGTGTGACGGTTGGCGTGGCTGATGTGCTGGATCTTCTCCACCGCTCCAAACTTTGGGTTGGTCTGCTGACTGTGAGGAACCGGAGTTGTCCGTGCTGTTGGCCCATCCTGTTTGGTTCACTCTCCTCAGCAGCGTTTAACCGCGGCCTGCTGCTCTCCCTCTCCTCTCTGGCGGGAGCTGTGTTGATGCTCCGTGGCACGTTTGGGCCTGGCCGTGCGCACGGTGCTCCATTCACTGCGCGCTGCGGTGCGCCATTCCCTGGCTCTACGCCCTGGTGCACTGGGACTCTACTGCTGTCTTGTCTGTGTCTTGTGAAGTTTGCTCCCATCTGGTCGTGGCTGTGATATCGCCACGGGTCTGTTTTATTCCCCTTTCTCGTTGATGATCACCTTTAGTGACGCGCTATAATTTGCTGTTTTTCATTGTCACTGTATACTGAACAAGTTATCAATCATCTGTGCCAATCAAATGTAGTTGGTCATTCTGATTAATTTCCGATTGAGTTTGCATGTTTCTTTTCTTTTTTTTTGAGTGCATTACTAAATGATTTGCTTTTGTTTTCTTGTGTTGGTTTTGTTCTCTTGTGTTCACATATTTGGATTTGCTTGATTTATTTGATAAATATTTTGTTTTGATTGTAATATTTCTTTTTCAAAACTTCCACCATGCATGTGCTAAAGTACCTGTGAAGAGTATCTGTGGTTAAAGTGTTGCAGCATTGTAAAAGCTAACGTCATTGTTGAATGTCCACTAGGTGTCACTGTTCACATTGTTTATTATGGTTTGAGATTTATTAGTTAAAAATACAAAGTGTTTTCCTGTCTTTTAATAGCTTTTATTTAGTAAAGTGTAAGAGTGCATCTCTACGCATTGTAAAAGAAAATCAATTAAATTACACAGTGCTGTACTGCATTGATGAGGGTGCAGAAAGAGTCCAGAAGACTGGTACATGTGTTTTTATGTCTTCTGCAGGAGCAAATAAATGCAGGAAAACAACCCCTGACTCATTATCCACACCGGATCCAAACCTGTTACACAGGCATGCTAAAAGCATGGTTTGTTTGTGGAAGAGGGGTCCTTTGTCTCTGTTTCATATCAATTTGATAGTCTGATGGTGGGAAGAGTTGTAAAGTGTCAATTGTGGGTCCGTAACTCTGCATGTCCTTACAATGAACTTGCTTAATGGCTTGTGACTGATGCCAGGCCAGGTATGTACGCTACACCAATCAGAGAGATACTATTAGTTTATGTGAAATGTCTGAGATCTCCATCTGCCCCCATACAAATGCAATATGGGTAAAAGAATTTGAGCTGCTTAACTCATTGAAAAAAAAAAAAAAGATTTGAAAAAATATGCTTTCTTCAGACCATGCCGCAAATAGTGACTTTGACCAGTTTCCTCCTCTCAGGATGGCAGTGGTTATTCAGTCTGTTCCACCATCTCAACAACTATTGGATGGATTGACATGACATTTAGATGATCATGATCCCGAAAAAATGAATTCCACTGACTTTGGCTATTTCCTCCAGCACCATCATGAGATTGATGTTTTTATTATTTTGTGAAACCTGGTACAGATATCCATGGTAAAATCCTAATGATTCTCATTTGTGTGATTGCTACACACCATTGTTATTATCGGCAGTCATTTTTCTTTCTTTCCTACGTTTTTTTGGCATGCTTCTAGTAATACACGCTTGAAGATAGGAACGTGGTTCTAAAGCTAAATTATGACGCACGCTTAGGCTATAGCTGCTTCTACTTTTGGTGCTGATATCTGTAACTGCTGATTTTATATGATTTTTGCTGCTAGACTTAAAAGTGAAGTGAAATGAGACTTGTATGAGTGTTTTTTTTATAGAAACGTGTTATTGTCTTTTATTTTTAGTTGTAGTTGTAGTTAGCAAGGGTTTTTTGGTAATCATTATAGTAATTAAAGTTAAAGTGGTGGAGCTTTTACAGGTAAAACTAGCATCACTGTTTAATGGATGAGCAGATGGTCCTTAAGTGTCTTACCCTGAGTCTATATTACCTTAATCTACATAGTAAGATAATGTCTGCGCTCCATCTTGTGCCCTCAGTATCATTAACACTTACTGGGAGGGATACCAAATGGTCATATGAGGGAGCAAGTGAAAGTACAGCAAAGGCTTATTTCTTCCTATTTCTCTTCATTTAGGTCTGCTCTATATTAAACCTCTTCCTTTGCGTCTCACTCCATCAGCCCCATACCACTGAAATTAATGATGTGAACATAGCACACACAATAGCAGTGTCGGAGACTGCTAGAGAACCAGGAACTTGAAAGATGGCAGTCAAAACATGGTGGGAAAGCTAACAAAATGTCAGCAATGTGTAATACTGTTAGAGCAGTGCAGAAATACTTTAAATAAAGGAATAATGTGTCTCATTTGAGTGTCTGGAATGTACAGTGTGCCCTGGGTGTGTTTTCATATGCATGGGGGTGTTATTCTAAGCAGATTTCAGCAAGAAGGTGTACTGCGGTCGAAAAAAAAAACCCATTTGGAACCAATGATGGAAATGATAGAAATTGGAAACAGATCATGAGTCTGTCTGGTCCAAGCAGCTTGTTCAAAGCCAGCAGACACAGAAATGGGTATGTTTTTGTAGATCTAGAGCCTGGTGTATTGCCGTGGAGAGGTGTCATTGATTCATTCATTCAATTTCATTCTGCATGGTGCTGTGTTAGAAACTTTAGTGTTTCTTAATCCTCCTGAGCTCTCAGAGGTGGATTAGGGCTGCAGAAAGTCTGCCTTTGAATGGACCTGATGGAGATTGGGAGATGGCTTTCATCTGTCATACTCCACAGGGTGACAGTAACTATTCTATCTCTCTAAAAAGAAAAAATCATGGCATGACTCTGTTAGGTCATTGAAGGAATGATGGAAGATCTCTGAATGGATGTGGGAGGAATTACGTTATAGGCTGACATATGATCAAACTGGTAATGCAACAAATTGGAAAAACAAGTCAACAAAACATACAAATGGCAAAAGGTATAGCTGTAAACCCAGTGTTTCTTGATCATCTGTTACTTTTTCCCTGTCAACCTGTCATGTCAACACTGAGTGAACAAAAGTGTCCCTGCAGGGAGCGGCAGTGGGTCAGGACCATACTTGAACACAAGCATGAACAAGACAAAGATGGAAACATCTTTCAACATAAAAGGAGGTTTGTAGGAGGACTGCCGACTGTAATCTCAGAAAATGAGTCTAGCTGGGGTTGCTTCTTCTGCCAATGTTAGCCTAAACTATGATCAAGAACTGGCATCCACACAGACAGGAAATACAACAGTAGATGTGCTAGTTGTGGACAGGGATTAATTGTCTGAATCAACTCTTGATTGCCACCGTATAAGTACACTCATTAGCTGAATATGGCAATGAGTGCAGTTTAAGTCTGTGCAGATAGACTCACTGTTTCATCCAACCCTTACACTTTTTCTCCGGTGTTTTTGGTTTCAGAGAGGCTTAAGAGAAAAACACCACCCTCCAAACTCTTTCAGTGTAGAACCGAGCTCTTACTACAGCCCCAAACACACAGTGGCAACATGGAAAAAAGCAAAACTTGACAGACCTGCTGTGTCCACTTATGCAGTTCAGTCCAGGGAGGAGTTTTGCTAAACTGAGCTGAAAAGGAGATTCTGAGAGGCCACGCATTGATAGTACAACGTGAATGATCCATTGGCTTCCTGCTGCAAAACACAGCACAAGCAACCATTAATCTGTGTGAGTGTCTCTTTTATACGTCTTAACCTTTTTCATCCAGGTGAGGGCACTTTACCCTTGCTGACCTTCAGCGAGCTCCTTTCAGCTGCTTCGCTGTGCTGCGCTAATAACCAACACTGGGATGTACGGTCCTTAACTGAAGAAATGCCATTAGGCAGTACATGATACTGGACAAGGGTTAAATGAAAATGCATTGCTGTGGTTCACAAAGTAATTACTCATGTTTTGACCCAATGAAGGCAGGAGGAGGGGGAGGAGGTGGGCTGACAAAAATAGCACCTGGCCAGTGTTGGTCCGTTAAGCACCAGTGTTTTAGCCTGGCAGACACAGAAGAGGCTGCTGGGCCCTCAGAGTTTGTCCAGGCTCCAGTTGTGATGTGCTCACACACACACACACACACACACACACACACAAAAAAAAAAAAAACACACACACACATTCCAGCAAGCATGCACAGGGTCAAGAAGCAGAAAGAGATTTACTTATTATAAACCAGACAGAGATAGACCGTGGCAGGCGAAGCATCATGGGGTTTGTAGACCAACTTATTACTTGTTTTCTTTAACACCCACACTGCTCTCTGCTCCGTGCACTCTGCTTTGTGCACTCTGCTGCACAAACTAAAGGAAGAGTGACATTTTAGCACCAAACTGCTTGTATCACTGCTAGAGGACTGGTACATACAGTACACACTACCCTGGGAGGTGTGAGTGGGAACACAATCCCACACACCCACAGTCTATATTTACGGGGATGGAGGGAGAAGAGACAATAAGTAAGAGCCTCAGGAGAAAGCACCAGGCTAAACATAGCTGAATGTATAAAACCTTTGTGTAAAAGCAGAGAGGCAGTTCCATCACTGAGCAGTCCTGTGATGAGAACCAATGAAGTGTTATCCCTAAGATAAGAGTGTAATTTCATCACACACACACACACACACACACACACACACACACACACACACACAAGACTCAGTGAACAGAGTCAGTAAACTGGCTTGACCTCACTGTCTTTGTTGTCAGTAACTGTATGTCAAATGTGTCCCAGCAAAGCTAGAATAAACACTGCAGGCTGTAGACGGCTCCTGTTTCACATCCACTCCGCAATAAAAGCCAGCGGTGCACCACCGGGATCGTACATCTGAGGCACTGATTTTTATCATGCCACCCAAAAATACAGCAGCACACAATACAGAGAGGGCTGCTGAGCTCTCAGGGCCCAGATCAACAGAGACACAGTTTTCTCCTTTTTATTTTTCCTTTCCCCAGCTGGCTTCTTTATCTCTGGGGTTCAGAGTTCACCATGGTTTTAGCTGATGTCCTTATTTACTGAATGACAGCCTCTGTCTGTACTGTTTGCTCTGGATGCTAGGACACAGTTAGCACTACCTTCAGCCAACTGTCCTTTATGGATATACATTTCAATAAATGTACTTTCTTGCAGATGGTTAGATGTGAAGCTCAATACCACCCTCATGTCCGTATGCTAAAACATTAAACTACAACCACCAACTGGTTAGCTTAGTATACAGCTACTCTAGCTCTCTCTAGGGTTAACAAAGTCCAGCAACTCTAAAGTTTTATCACATTATCACATTGTTTTATTGGAGCTTATGTGGAGGACTGTAAGACCTTTCTCAGTACAGAGTACACCAAGAGGACATGAAGACTATTTACAGTTAGAACAGCTCAGCTCTGATGATTACACCTTAAGTAACCTGTACCTGACTATACTGAGACTAAATGATCTAAACTTAAAGCTCCACTCACAGACTTTTTCCTTAGAAAAAGTGACCTGACAGAGAGAGGGATGCAGTCAGAAGATACGTGTTATCCAGCCATAATGCAGATTAAAGCTGATTTTATACTGACTGTACTGCCTGTGTTTATTTTTCATTCATATACATGTACTTATTTTGATTAAAATGTGGTGAAATCTGTAGTTTTAAAGAGCCCGAAGCTTCACAGAGCAGCTCTGTTGTTAAACTATCCAATAAAAACATGATCAAAGCTTTACTTTTCCACGCACATGCTGACACCAAGGACCTCAAAGAGCTGCTAAGATAAGAAGGTTCTCCACAGGATGATGACCACAAAAGATCAACCCAGGTGTTGGGCTGTTAGAAACCAGTCGGTCCTCATTACTTTAATTGAGTAAACTGAGCACATTCTGTAAAAGTGAACCATCACTATATCACCTGAAAAATATCTAAACTTAATATAGTGACATAAAAACAGTCTCAGAGTGATAATTATAAGTCTGACTCAAAACCCCCACCATCATCACTGGTTAATGTTTCTGGGATACTTGTCAACTCCAAAGTGTCCAGATGGAACAGGAGAAGTGAAAGGTCTTCATGTCATGTAATCTGTATCTGTTTTGAAGAACAAAGGAAGGTCATCATTGGTCTTTTCCCAGGCCTGTGGTTGAAAAGCATCGTCCTTTATGAAAGGAAATGAGAAAAGCTGTCCCAAAATTCCTCGCTGCAACAGCATTTAAATTGATGTACCATTGTAATTTCACCACGGAAGATCCACATAAATGTAGAGACATCAGAACACCTATTTCATGTTTGTGACACAATGCAAAACTTGCATTGTATGATCGGCTGAACTCCAAATCCATAAATATAGATTTCTTCTCTTTCAAATCTGTCTGGTTAGGAGTCATCTTGAAGAACAAGCATATTGAATTGCTAGTTAACAATATCATCATTATAACAAAATACTATAGCCTATACATAAATGTTGTGTCACTAAATCCCCTCCCATTGTGGAATGCACTAAAAGTGAATTTTCTCTACTTAACAATTGTGGAAAAATGTCAAATGCACACATGCCTGGAAACTCTTTACACTTATGTCTGAATATTATTTATTCTGATCCCTTGCTCAGTTCCTTATTTCTATTTAATTACTAATTAATGGCTCAACTTTCTATATTTGTATTCTTCTTTCATGTTATCTTATTTCAACATTTCAACCCTGTTTGTTTTTGTAGTTAGCAGAGGAGTATTTTTTGCCCAAGTGTTATGAATAAATCACTCTTGGATGTGGAAATGGTTAGGAAAGGAGATTAATTTGACTTTTCGACTGCAGCCCAGGTGTCTTGGCTGATTGCCTGGCAACTTCAGTGACAAAAGTACTGAAACCAGAAAACAGTTTTTCAGACTTTGGTTTGCTATGCATCAGACAAGTTAGAACAATGATCAGTGAGACAGAGGAGCTGGTACAGTCAGTGGATTCAGTTCCCTTTGGACAGAGCCAGGCTAGCTGTTTCCTCTGTGCCCGGTCTTTATGCTAAGTTAACCAGCTGGTGACAGTAGCTGAACATTTTTTTTTTTTCATATTTACATTTTATTTAGACAGACATGAGAGTGGTACCAAACTTCTGATATTAAGCTTGGTAAGAGAAAATGAATAAACATATTTCTTAGGATGTCAAGGCTATTTCTTGATAGAAAATTTCAAGTTGCTGAACACAAATCGAACCTTTTAGTCCTTTTTTTAAAATAAAACTATGAAGTTAGGAACTGGAGTTTTTGTGATGTGACTGATAATTCTAATTATTGTATTATCTCTCTTGGTATCTTCAGGTGTAAATTGATAAGAGGACTGTCCTGTTTGCTTTACACTGACAGTTACACGCAGAGTTTCAGAGAGCAGCTTCCTCTACCTGGACGTGTTCAAAACTACCACAGGGCTGCAGGGAGCACATTATCCCAGTCAAACACCCAGCAGGGTCAGAGACAGGCAACATACATGTATAAACAGCACAGACATGCTCTATGTACAAGTTAAAAGATGAACAGAGAGTTGGACAGCAGCTGTTAATCATATATTGATCAATTTATTCATTCTGTCAGGTCATGTTTCTCCGTTGTCCCAAAGTCTTACACAAAGAAGTCACTGTGAGATGTCCAATTGTTTTAACCAGAAAACAGGAAACAAAGAAAAAACAGCATTTGATCATGAAAACAGACACACATTCAAAGACGGCTCGCCATGACAATGAGGACACAACATGTTTGCTAATGATTGGTTGGTGTTCGAGGCCAATTTCATTTGCCAATCAACCATCACATCTCCCAAAGATGTACCACCTGAATCTTTTTTTTTAGCGTTAATTGTACCTGGGAGGGGGGTGTTACACTTAAATGTACAAAAATAAATGAAAACATCTTCAAGAGAAAACTTCCTCCTTAGCTTTTGAGGGGATCCAAAGCCATGTTGAGCAGAACAGCTTGTACAGTAAATGCTTGCATGCATGTTGACACAGGCACTGATGTTGACTTGGTGTCTCACTTTGTGGGTCCTCAGTCAGGAGACGAGCATTCTGGGAACTGTGAGCTCTCTCAAACAAGGCAGTCAACAGGATTTCTTTTAAAAAATGGTCTGTCCATTCACTTATAACCATACAGAGTTAACTCTCTGGATGCACATGTCTTCAAATTAAGGAAAATGGGCCAAGGACATGACAAAAGAAATCACATCAGCAAATCCAATAACAAGACTGTTAAGTCCTAGATGAGCCTGTGTCATATGGAAATAATAAAAGTAAAAAAAATCTTAACACACAAAAATAGTGGCTTTACTCCAGAACCTTCCAACATCTTGTTACGATACAACACGTTAGTCTGAATACAGGCTGACCCCACTGTGTATCCTGTCCAGATTAGCTCAGCAAGCCAGTGCTGAGATCTCTGTGTAACGTAATAGAATCCAGAAATACCAATCACAAGAAGCTCTCAATTAGCCTCTTTAAAAAAACAAAAACAAAAAAGTATACAAAAAACCCCCCAAAAAAACAAAAAAAAAAACACACCAAGAACAGCAAAAACCAAGTACAAGTAGTATGATCTATAATTAAGGCGAGTTAAAATATTGCAGAATAATTTGGCCCCTGTCTCGAACAGACTGCCACAACAGTCAGGGATCCCCAACTCTTAATCACTGCAAAGATCCAGAGAAGGGAAGGAAGGATGAACAGAAATGAGAACAAAAAGAAAGAAAATAAAATGTGATCCTCTTTGGAGAGAAATAGATTTTATTTGGTTTCGTTTGGTCTCTTCCTCAGGAGTGTGTTAAAGGGAACAGTGAGGACCTCCTTTCTCTAAAGAATACAATAAAAAATTTGACATTTTAAAAAAAGGAAAAAACTAAAAGAATCAGGATTGAAGACTGGTAATGTAATTAAGTGGTTTATCTGAGACTTTATCTTTTGAGTGCAGAATGAAGCGGGGGGCACCAAGATCAGAGAATAGAAAACTGTTGTTTAATCAACAACCTGATATGACAGATGAAATGCAGTGCCCTGTGGGAAGCGAGCGTGTCCCCCTGAAAGTCCTCACTCTGATTAAGAGCAGTCGAGCAGAGAAGAAAAAAGGAAGGGGACAGGAAGTCATGTGTCTGAGATCCAAAGTGATGCCGACCCTCCTGTTCCTTTTTTTTTTCTTTGACTGGGACTGAAGGTCATTTCAGGCAAAGATCCCCCTCAAACTGTCCCTCTGCCCCCCAATTTGTTAAAAAGGCCGGGGGTTATTGGAGTCAGCTTTAGGTCTGAGGGCTGCCGACAGGCTGTCTGGCTGTTTCTGCAGGTCTGAACAAAGCTATCAGATCACCCAAACGGAGGACGTGTGGCTGTGTGTTGTACTAAAGATGTCCAAAGTCCACTGTCCTCCTCTCTGTGAAAGTGTGGGCCGTCATCCTGTTTTCACCAGTCTCTCCTCCCACACTCTCGTCTCTTTCCGATGTTTCAGACCCACTCCTGCATGGAACGTTTACAGTACAGTATGTGGCGTGGCGTACCCTTCCTCTTGAACTGCACCACAGTGTAGACCAGCACCAGTAGGCACAGTGCAAGCACACAGGGGATGACGATGGCGACGGCCTTCACCGTGTTGGCCTCATTGTCCAGCTCGATCACCACGTCTGTGTTGCCGTCGTCGGCTGGTGGGCGGGCGGGGTCAATGGGCGTCAGCTCGCAGCCCATGAAGTCCTTGAGGATGGAGCGCGGGTAGCCCGGCTCAACTCGGAGGAACTGGTTGTTGAACTTCCAGTACTCCTTCCCCTTGTAGAAATAGGTGAAACCTGAGGCAGAGAAACACAGGGAACAGAAACCTGTGAGTGCAGAGTGATCTGTCGATAGAGAAGATGATTTACACAGTACACTAACATCACTGATGGCATGGTTGGGTGTTGGCAGAGGTGTGCTCTGTTTCACCTGTAACCCCACCCAACAGTGATGTCACAATGTGCTGACACACCCTCGAGTACACCTCTACATCACTGCATTGAGATGAGCACACTGGAGATAAAAATAAACAAACAAGGTTTGCAGCTGCTGTATATATATAATAAGCTGGTATTAAGCTGTCACTGGACAACAAGCCATCACTGTCTTTTTACTATAAACTGGATAAAACAATGACTCTTGACGGAAGGTCACCAGTTGGTGTCACCAAGTGTCTTTTTGAGCAAATATATGAAAGAAGATTCTATTCAGTGTAAGCAGCATTTTAATGAGCTAATTGTAACTGCTTTATATACGGTTTGATAGATAAATCTAAATATGCAAAATGTTTTCTATGTAAGAATCTTTATCTGTAAAGTGGTCAGGTCTGTCAAATACATGTAGAGCAGTGAAAAGTATATCCTACTGAAATGCAGTGGGGTGCAATTGTAACGCAGGAAAAATACTCTACAGTACTTAAGTACCTGTATGTTTCAGGACTGATCTTAGTTCTGGAGCCTTTTTGGGTAATTTCCAAGCATTAATGACACAAACTGGCCAAAAAAATTGTCCAATAATTTCTGCTAAACACCTCAGAGTGAAATGGGTTGATTGACTTTATCTGGCAGGCGGCCTGTCAGTGTTGTAGGTTGTTCACATGTCTGCCAAGCATGCTATAGCTCAGCTCACTTCAAATTCATTTTCTTTCTAATTAAAATATTGAACAAACTTTCCCTTTACTCTTCACAGGAAAAACGGGGTCACCTCAAACCGTTCCACAAATGGTGCCTGTCGTTCTGCCATTGCACTGTCCCCTAGGACTAATAGTATTTTGTCATAATAGACCAAAAAACACACAGGAGCCAAGCCCCACAGCTAACATCACACAACAGCACAACAAATGGATTGTGAAGTGGATTTTACACAATTTTCTTACATTCATGGACAAAACAATTCATGGAACACATTTTATATTTAATAAATAAAAAGGATAAAATAATAAAAAGGTGGTCAAGTGACATGTGACATTGTCCATGACATTCTTTCCTGTGCCATGATAATAAGTTTTTGTTTAAAGGGTTGTGTCCAGTAGTTTTGACACTAAACTTTGCTGCCTCCTGCATGTGACTGTCCCTGCAATGCCTGCTGGGAAAACACACAGCACATTGTGTAAAACTGAGCTCAGAGTCAGAAAGCTTAGCTGAATTCTCAGGATCTCGCCTTTCATTTACACCTTGTCTCCTGCGATTTATTATTCATGCAAAACTCTCCTCTTCTTCTGAGGGAGGGAAACGCTCTAAACTTCAAGTCAGATGGAGAGACAGCTGAAGAGAAACAAAGCCAGAGCTTCTTAAATCAGTTAAGAGGAGATTTTTCTAGTGAGGATATAAAGAAGCACAGGACAAAATTTTGAAAGATTCGTCTGGCGCATCGTGTGGCGTAGTGGTCTAAGCAGGCGCCACATGTGTAGAGGCTACAGTCCTCGCTAAAGTCGGCCCTGGTTCGAGTCCCGCATCGGGACCTTTACTGCATGTCATTCCCCCTCTGCCTCCCCATTTCCTGTCTCTCTACTGTCCTGTCAAATAAAGGCATATAAAAAGCCCCCCCCCAAAAAAAAAAAGATTCATCTGGGTGGGAGAGGAAATGATCAAACAGCACAAAGGCTTCCACAGAGGAGAAACTCAGAAATGACTGGGGTCTTCCAATGTTCACAGGATAACTGTAATGTAATCTAGTTCATCTGTAACTCCTATCTAATATGAGTTTCTGTCTGTGACAAAACATCAAGCGCTGTTTTTTTTTTTAGCAAAGTCCGAGAACATCTGATAGAACTCTCTAATAAAGTCTTGTTTCTGGTGTTTTTGGTGTCCACCAGATTGTGTTCATATGTAGCTGACATCTTGCAACTAATTTAACATCAGGAAATCACAGAGATCCTTAAAAAAAATGTAACATTTTGGGAAATACACAGTTCTGTTTCTATGCTGAGAGTTAGATGAGAAGATGAGAAACCAGGATTAAAACTTGCCTGTTACAACCTGTAAAACTTAATGTTTAAGACACTATATTTTTCACACTACAACTTGTGGTTGTGTCAGCCATAAAACACAAGAGTATTGTGATTAGCTGAAGAAATAGGGATTTTTGTGTTTCCAACCTGGCAGCAGCTTCTGCCACACTTTTATCCAACATTTAACACAAATGAAGCGAAATTGTGATTATTTAGAGACAGAAAGACCCAGATGTAGCAACGGACAGAGCACCAACATACAGTGCTGGAGTGAGCATGAGATGAGGGTGGGGTGGAGGGGTGAGAGGTGAGACGGGCTGTGCTATTGTGGGTTAGAGCCAGGTCAACATAGCCCTTGGGCTCCTGCTCTGAAACACGGTCCCTCACACACACAGTCATCAGCCGCAGCATACTCAATTATGTCTGCTTATCTGGGTCAGCGTTATGAGCGTGCCACTTGACACAGTGTCTCTGCAAACAGCCAAACAAACACAGGCCAGCACATGAAAATACATGTGATGCACACAAACACGCCTCATTCCCTTGGATATCAATCTACCCTTCATGCTCTGATTGATGCCCGCTCAACCTGGCCTCACCGGCAGACACGCCCGGCTATGGATCTGGCAGCAGATCCAGGACACAGATGGCCTGAGCGTTCAGCACCACCTGCCCTGCTTTTTCCAACCTGGGAGTTGCCAAGACCAGGTCCAGGCCCACCTGGCAAAATACATCCAATGGGAAAAGCTGGTCTCCAATTCACACTATCTGAGCGGCCAATGGGTGAGCTCTTTGCAAGGTATAAATCCCGCCTCCCCACCCTTGGTGAAGCCCAACTGCCTTAAACCGGAATGGGCGCCCAGCGGTGGTCCTGTCCTTTCTGCTTTCCACAGTCTTGCTCCAACTGGGTCTCATGGCTCACTGAGCAGGACGGACTGATTGTGGAACATTTTGATTGTGAAACAATTCAAAAACAAAAAAAAGAGGCATGTTTGGATGAATTGACCTCTTTTCATCTTTCATTTCACATATACAAACACTCTACATTAGTCTATTCCCCTGGTATTGCATGCATGGAAGTGTGCCATCCACTAAGACTCAGTGTGGTAACTGGGGCAAATTTCAAATCGATGCCACCCTGGTTTACCTCCCCACAGCGTGTGCCAGTGACCAACTGAAATCAATGCTGCCTGGCTCATGAACCATGCTGTTATTGCCAAATCAGAGTATTGGGCAGGACAAATCATACCATTGGCTTTGTCGACGAAGGCCCCCTGTGGCGAGTCAGGCACACCTCTCCACACTGTGATAGGCTTAGGATAGCCAGGGTCCATGGTTCTCATATCTTCATTGTAGCGCCAGTACCTAAACAGGAACAAATGATGAGCCACAGGAAGACAAAGCAGGTACTGTCTGTGTATGAAGGCTGTAGTCAATAGGTTGAAATTGACAAAAGATGGTTGTTTGTGTTCATATCTAGTGTCTCACTACCACATGTCAGATTAAGGGCTTCCCATAGATGAGTGTATCTGAATTAAACTAAATGAATCTGTTATACCAGGAAGGGAAGACAGCCACTGGGCTTAATACAAGGCTGATATCGAACCTTTCTCTCGAAACTCTAACGTGGTCTAGCATTTACTCTAAAACCCCTTTTCACACTAGAGATCCAGGAAATACAGATTAAAGCAAAAACGTAATCTTCCATCCATAGAGAAGAGGGGTCACTGAATTGGGTTTGTGTTTTTAAGCACCATTGTCAAAACACAAATAGAATCAGGGCTGAGGACAGCACACCTATGCCAACATTTGGGGAACAGAAATGTGACAGGTCTGGTGATATTTTTTTCTTGTAGCATTATTCTTTAATCATTCTTATAACATTTCCTTAAAAAAAACAACAGCAGTGAGTCAGTCTGTCTCATAGCACTTTCTAACTTCTCTAACTGTGGCTCTCAGCTCCAAGCCCGTTGGTTCCTACTGAAGACGTAAATCTCTAAAAACAGGATGGTGTGAGGGACTGAGTCAAAATAAACTACAGTGTGTGTGCTCATGGTAATGAAAGAACATGTCACCCAGAGCAACAGTGTGGCTCACTGATGTGTTTTAATTGTTTTTGGAAACAATGGAGGTCTGTGCCTCAGAGGAAAAAGATATATCACAGGACTTTTTAGTAGGAGACAGTCTGTGTTGGTTTAGTCTTTTCATGGGATTTGTTAACAACAAGAACAATAGAATATCCTCAGCTTTATCCTTCAGTGGTTAAGTATAAGAACTATTTAAAAATGAACTGAACTACACAGATTGAATGGTGCTCATGTAAAGGCAATGTTGCTGGGTTGACATGAATATTCAGGAGCTAAGCTTGTATTTGTGGTTCTACAAAGTAAAATACCATCTGTATGACAGTATACACACAATAAATTCACGATCATATCTTAAAAGACAAGTCCAGTTTTAAGTTTTTTTTTAGGTGTCTTGTGCTCCCACCTGTCCCCTTTAAAGAAGTAGGTCTTGGCCACGTCCTCCCACCACACAGCGGTCTCAATGCTCTGGGCTGGCATGCCATGGCCGAACTGGGTGATGTCCTTGGGGTATCCAGACTGCAACACTGTGTCCTTAAACACCCAGAACTGCTTTCCTGCATATCGAGAAAGACAGGGAAAATAAATTAAAAGAAGGACAAGTAACAGCAGGGATTACCCTCCAGGAGCCAAACACAGGAGAAGGGCAGATTTGCAAGGACAGACACAAGCCTTTTAAAAAACGGCAGGCAATAACCTGTTGCCTTGTATTACAGTATTTGATGTTGATGCTTCCCTCTTTTAAAATAGGACACAGATGCAGTGACAAGTTCTCCTTGCCCTTGCTGAGAGGTACTCTGGGATCTGTTCAGTGCTGCCAAAATGAACCGGTAACTGTTCAGCTGAGATAAAAACCAAACAGCAGCGACCCTTGTGGAAAACTGGCGACCAAAACAATAAGATTAAAACTTTTTGCCGCAGGAAGCCAAGTAGCTACATACCTGAACTCTCAGACATTTTGGGAGCTGTGTGAAAAATATTTAAAATATTCCATTTTTTTTATTTTATTTTAATTTAGTGAGTCTTCTTTGTTTCTTTCTTTGTTCTCCGCTCCACCTTTTTCTCAGTAAACCTCTTTCCCTCCTTCCTGTGTAGTGACTAGGTTACGCAGCACGTTTCTGACATGGTGTGACCTCAGGAAGTGCTCGTCTTTGTCACTGGTACGGGTGCAGGCAGACTGGGAGGAAGTGGGAGGGGAGTGTTACAAGAGAAAACGAAAAGAATGAGGTGGAATGACGAAGTCAGAGAAAGGGAAAACAAAATATTTGATATCCTTTTCAAATATTTTGTCTTGTCACTCCTTGCTGACTCATGTCAGATTTTTTTTATATTTTATCATCATTCTATTTGATGAATCATTGGAATGAAACCTATGTCTGTAATTATTCTATATTTTATACAAAAACTATGAAGACAATAATATGTGTAAAGTAGAAATACATTTATACACAGTCTTTCATTAATCCCAGCACTGCCAAAAAAATCTGTCTCTGTTTGCAATTTAAACTCATAAAAATGGAAACCATGCAGAGAAGCTGAAGAGGCTGAGGGCAGGAGAACAGGGCTGGTGCCAATGTGACTTTTGGAGATGAAGGAAGGTAGCATATAAATACACAACATGCTACATATAGCTTTGTGTATCTAACCAGCATTTTTAATGTTTGAATAATAGATAAACTCTAGCACTGACCACACAAAGCTTTGTTTCTGAACAGTTTGATCAATATTTGTGACCATGAACAACTTTCTTCCAAAGAAAACAGAGAATTCAACACATCAGAGTGGTGCTTTCAGTCCCGGATGGCTTAACTGAACCTCTGCACCATCAGCTTTACGATGACCTGCTCGCCTTTCTTAAACAAACAGAGAGAATGGGTGTGAAATAATGCATATATCCTTTCTCTTATATCAGAGGCTGGTTTAATGTAAAGGGGGGAAGACCTGTAATAACCTCTTTTTGGAAAGGAAATTTCTGTCATTTCACCTCTTACTCTGACATCGCTCCACTCATTCTGGGTCTCTCACACACTCACACACACACACACACACACACACACACACACACACACACACCCACACACACCACCCTGATTAAAAGAGTCTCCCATCCCAAGAAGGAAGAGTTCAACTTAATTCAGAAGCAAAAGAAGAATCCTGAGCAGAGATTACTGGAAGCGCCGCTCTTTCTCTCTCCCTCTCTATCCAACATAAAATGGGATTCTCCTTTCTGTTTTCTTATTATTATTAAACCGGAGTTGACTTGTAGAGTCCCCCCTTCCATAAAAGTCTGGCTTCATCTTCAGAGCTGGGAGGGCTGCTTTGATGTAGCGGCAGCTCCAGCATCTGCTGCAGTGTAATGACTAATCCAGGAAGAGTGTATAAAGAGTGTTGTATGGGATGAAGATTTGTTCCAAAAAGATACCCCTCCTCTTCCATAGTCAGGCCACACACACACACACACACACACACACACACACACACACACACACACACACACACACAAACACAGACACACACACACACAAGTTTTTTTAAGCCTGTACCAAACTACAAATACAGGCGTGACAGTGTAATAATGTCGAGCTTGTGAACTAGTTCATTACCTACAGTGACAAACCTGCTCTATTTCCAAAGGCAAGAAGCATATATTTGTTAACTACAGTATAATGTTGATTTACAGGTCACAGCATGTTAGAAAACACCTGTTCAGGACTGGAACATCAACAGTGTGGCAGTCAGAATGATAATCTATCAGAGTTTAGGGTAACGTTAGCAGTACTGTCCTGATCTTTGTTTGGTTTGGGAAAGCTCACACTCCTACGTCCAAAGCAGTGGCGATTGCTCTAAGACTGCAAGGGAAGCTCAGCTTCCCCTAAAATGTCAACAAAATAAGTGGTCAAATATGTGCTGTTGTGTGAACATTTCATTGACTAAATATGCGCTAGAACACGTTCTTCTTTTGTTCAGAATCAGCTACTTATCACAGGTAACCGACACGACTTCTTCTCATTCATCCCCGCAGCGCCACAGAGCTTTACACAGTGTAGACGCCGAGCGTCTACTGACTTCAATGGGGAAGCAGAGAGTGGGTTGTTCCACTGCAGCCAAACTAGACGGTCATTGGATAAATGCTGGGCTTTGTTCCGCCCATCGGACGCTCAGCGTCTCTGGGGGTCTATGGGACAGTGGGCTGGCCCGGACGCTCGGCTTCTACATGATGATTGGATGATCTGTCTGAGGCTGAGTCCCTTTTTGATTGACAGCGAAATGAGCGAATCAGCGATCTTGAAGTATAAGCATCCACCGGAGCAGTTTTCAAGTTTTTCATTCCGTTGTTCGGAGTTGATCTGGAGACGTTACTGATCCTCAGCGACTTTGTCTTTGTTAAAAACGACTAGCGTTGTGTTTGGCGACTCTCTTCTGTCACTCTGCGAATTTACATATAAATAAACTGACACATTTTATGATGTAGGCCGAAAATGAGCTTCCCCTCCTTATAGGACCAGCAGCCGCCACTGGTCCAAAGTCAAACTCACGTTAGAAGTGGTCATGTTTGCCAAACTTGACAGTTATCCTTTATTGTGACCTTTCTCTATGTTACATGCAGCATTGGCATCAACGTATGTAACCATCAAGTATATGGCCTCTCACCTCAGATGGGGATGGCAGTGCAGGAGCTTAAATTTAACATCAACGTTACGCATCAGCATCTTATTCTGGGCTATAGCCACAACAGATTCACTTTGCTTCATAGTTTCTGGCTCTTTAAGTTACTCTGCTGGACTCTGCTGATGTTAGAAAGCTGTCTCTGACTGTAAGATCTGAAATGATTATACTCATGTCAACTAGCTAAATCTTCCTCCTTCTGTTATCCTCGCCCCCTCTCTCATCTACATGGGGTGCCTATATGTGAAGTAATGGTTGTGACTGATGCATTAACAACGAGTTGAATCTTTCAGGGGCTGAAATGACATAAACACAAACATATTACAACATAACCAACTTTTTATGTACTCAGAGCTGGATTTTGTAAACATGTCGTTGGTGCTGACTTTTGTGAAAGAAAAAACTGTCATCACATTAAAATAAATGAACGCATTTCAGCTTTCAGACCCATTCAACAGATATATAAAAGTGGCTTAGATGTCATGTGACATGTACCTACTCCTGAGCCTTGGAGTCGAATGCCTACCCTGATAAAATCTGCTAGCATCAGTTGTCATTGCAGTCGACCTCACCCTCCATCCTCAGCTCGAAACCAGAGGCCTGCCTTTCTTTGCTTCTGTGTGAAATCAAGGACCCATTGCGTATTGTGTAGAATTTTAAGGACAGGTCAACAGGTCAACTCAAAATGTGTTAAGGCAAAAATCGAATGCTTGACAGATGTGTAAACAGATACTGATACTGAGATTCTAAATGGCCTCAAACCAGACCTTCCTTTGCATTTACTATACTGAACTATCTCCTGATGTACACATATTCATCAGTCAGTTCTCTCAGACATGCCTGCATGAGGTAAATGAAGTGAGCAGCTCTGTCTGTCCCCTGACACAAAGGCACCAATCAAGCTCTGACATTTCTACATGCATATCTTTTAATCTGGCTGCATGCTGTTACTGAGCTGTGAATGGTGATTGTGCAAAGACGTTCAGGCTGATTCGCAGACAACAGGTTGATGAGCTGTACTTGCATATCCAGGATCTGAGGAGAATGGAAACAGGGAAATACTGACTGAATATTGGCATCGGGCTGCACTTTGGGAATAAAAAACACATGCAGAATTTATTTCTAATGTATGCCAGCGGTATGAGCTCCCTGACCTGCTCTGTCATGCCTAAACAGCACTAAGCTAATGAGTGTCTCAACAATGACTTCAGTGCAAACTATACTGTAAAGCCTCAACCTTTGCTTTTATTTAAGGGGAATTCATCAGACCAAGAACTGTTATTCAAACCAGCTGGTTGGACCAGGACCTTGATTGCTGCTGCAGTTTGTTTTCGGACTAACTTTCCTCCTAATTTTTTATTCCAAATGGGGACAGGCAGAATAAGGCCTTCTGGGAAATCAGCTGTGCATGTTCAGATGAAGAATGGCATACTGGATTTTCTAAATCTGTGTGCCATCCCAGCTTGGGAAGAGAGCAGGGTGGAGAAACTCAAACTTCCAGAGCTTGAGGCGCACACGGGACCAGTCGTCTGCATTTCCAGGAATTGTTTGGAGTTGAAAATAGAAATGGCTTTGAGTGAAGTTTCATAGATTTTATCCCAGCAGACTTTCATTGCTTACCTACGTCTCCTTTCATCAACACCCTCAGTCTCAGTCTGTGTCTGACTCTTCCTCTCTGGAGTGTATGCAAATAGAAGTTTACGGCGCTGCTATGTTTGTGTGCTGCTTCTTTCAAGTGACTTTGTGGCTTTAGACATAATTAGCTTTAAATCTCTGTGTAAATCTGTGTTTTGGGGCCAGCTTTGTCTACATCTGAATATGTTACAAATCATTTCAGAAAGGTAGAGAAATCAGAATCAGGGATCATCAAACACTGACAATAAGTAATGAGAGCAAAACATTGCTTTAATCCTCCACAGATTTACACTGGACTCACACACAGATCAGATGTAAATCAATAATATACAGCAGTTATTAAAGATAAAATCCCTCTGTCTGTTTCTGACTACAGGCAGACGTATAGAAAATGTGTGCAGAATGCTAAAAAGGCATGTACAATGTAGCGTACATACCTGGCCTGGCATCAGTCACAAGCCACTAAGGAAGTTCAATGTAAGGACATGCAGAGTTATGAGGAGTTACGGACCCACAATTGACACTTTGTGACTCTTCCCACCATCAAACTATCAAATTGATAGGAAACAGAGACATAGGACCCCTCTTCCACAAACAGACCATGCTTTTAGCATGTCCGAACAACACAGAACCAGACCAAAGGTCAAAGGGTCAGCTCCAGAAGATCAGACAATGGACACCAGGCAACTGGAGAATATAGGCAAAATCTCCAGTTTGTAACAATAAGACTCTGTCTAATGTTATTTGATTGTTTCTTATATAGGACAAGTAACAACAAAAGGACTGATTAACACTAAGGTGTGAATCCTGGCCTCTCTGTGCAATGCATGAACACACACACACATGCACACACACACACCAACCTCCCTTCCTCTGCCCCTCTCTAGATAAGAGTCATAAACTACAACCCACATTCCAATCCTGGGTAGTGACCAGCAGAACACTCTTCACAATCACAGATCTAAGGAAGAATGTAAAATTAAATATCTAACTGTTCTGTAACTCATGAGATGTTCCTATGCAATAGTTTAATCCCAAACTTCAATCCCATAGAATGTTTGAAATGTAACATGTAGATTTTAAGACAATGTCCTTCATGTGACCATACTGTCAGCATCCTTCACACGAGGTAACACACTACATGACATCCAGAATGTCCATATTATTATTATTACAGTCAAAGAACTGCTGTGTAATCCACATTTCTAGACTATTAGCTTTGGGAAATGTTTATATTGTTGTTTGATCTATTAACCACTTGTTTTATGATTAATTCCAGGTTTGAAGGATGTAATATGAAATCAACACTCCTATTACTCCTCTCTGCCATTATTAGTGCAAGTAGTTTTATATGTTATTTCACTTAATGTTTTGTGGACATGGTGGAAGACGGATGTGCGAGTTTATAAGTAAACTCTAAAATTAAATTATTCCAAAATTCAGTGGAAAATTACTCTCTTCTCCAAGTGGAAACACAGGAGAAGATGAGTGACGCCCCTGAATCATGCGCCAGCCCCCCAGGGGATAAAACAGTCGTGATCGATTCACACATTGGTCAGAAGTCAGAGGAGAGAAACCCAGATGTTAAGAAGGAAGAAGATGCGAGAAACGATGCTAAAAGCTAGAGGCTGAAAAGCTGAAGCTAGAAAACGATGCAGAAACTAGAAGCTGAGATCTTTGCTCAAAGCTCAAAGCCCGGCTCTATAGCCATGTAAACTCTTAGCTCTAAGCTGCTCGCCACAAACTCATGGCTCTTAGTCATTTTTGCACTTTTTGCGTCTTTTATTTTTCTTTGCCACAAGCTCCAAGTAACATGATTTTTGTCTACATGCGC
>NW_019525660.1:5678298-5778523 GCF_002814215.2 Seriola lalandi dorsalis | reverse complement strand
CGAGACAGAAAGTCTCCTGGCAAACTCCACCAGAGCTGAACCGCTGAGACACCGGCAGAATCCGTCATCGTGACACGGCCTCCAGGAGAATCCACCTAGATCCCGCGTCTCCGGGGTTACCACAGCAACCACAGCCACCTGGGTACCAGCCGAGGGTCTTCAGCTACAGCGCAACTCACAGTAGGCCGGTCTTAACACTCTGCTCATGACTGGGTTGATGTCGAAATATAGCAATATTTAATCATCAAATCTAATTCGTAGATGTAGTATCATTAGCTGTATAGCCATAGTGTATAGCCATAACATATTCTCTCCCACCATTGCCAACTCATCACACAGCTCATTCCATTATTATTTTGATCTTTATGATTATTACACCTTGCATTTACTCTGTAGATAGTAGTTTAGTTAATAAACTCCTTTATTTACACCCAGTTGTTGTCCTGTTGTATTCTTTTGATGTAGAGACTGGAGATCCATTGAATCGAGAAGTCATGGCTTCCGATATGAGATTGATAAATTTGGAAATGAAGTAATTCATTGTTGTCCTCCCAGAGGACTGGTGCCCCATTTCAATGAGAGTAAACTCTAAATTATGGCATTAACGCTACAACTAGGGCTGTCCCAAACGATTATTTTTTAAACGATTAATCTAGCGATTATTTTTTCAATTATTCGACTAATCTAACGATTTTTTTTTTATTAACCTAACAGTAATTTTATTGCAATTATTTTCCAGTTAGTCATTTAATATAACAATTTGCCCCGTCCAACATCTTGACTTGCTGCACCAGGGTGTTTCCTCTTTATGTGCTCGTGCATGACTGTCGTGCTAGAGTAATATGCCAGATGCACTTTGCAGAGTCTGCAGACTACCGCACTGTTGGTGTCAAGATTAAAGTATTCCCAAACTTTGGAGGACCGTGTGCGAGCCTTTTTTGCCGCGTGTTGCTCCACAAGCTCCGTCGTACTGCTGGTAGACGCCGCCGTGTTGTTCAAATAGATTACACAGACGCAAATCATTCACATAGTCAATGACTTCAATTACGTCACCGCGTTGTCCCAGTCGGTGCGCTGTGCTTGTATCCGGGTAAACCAAAGACGATGGATATAAACGGTCCCATTAGATAGTTCCGGTTTTGTTCTATGAACATTTACCCTGTGTGGTTTTACACGACGCGTCGACACTAAAATTCCACGTCGAATTATTTTTATAATCGACAACGTCAATTACGTCAGATAATCGTCCCAGCCCTAGCTACAACACACAGTTCATACAACACAGCCATGTACAAAGACCGTATCGAGGTTTTCCTGTGGATATATATTGTGTGGGACAGATGACATGAGAAGCTGATGTAAAGCAGGATGGCGCAGGCACATATTTGGTGTCAGATTCAAATCTGCAGGATGAGGATGACTGGTCAAGAATGTAACCTTACCTTTGAAGAAGACAAACTTGCCCTCACTGTTCTCGTAGACGGCGTCTATCTTGGGTGGCAGGCCCCTCCAGAAAACACTGATGAGCATGGGGTATCCCGGCATGACCGAGTTATCTCTCACCCGCCAAAACCAGTGATCCTGGAAGAGAACAGAGGACACTGTGAGGAAACAGAGTTGGCTTTAGTTGAGTAAATGGACTTAGTTACTAAAAAACTACCGGGTATGTTTTATAAATGTATATATCTGATAAAGAGCTTTTCTATGGGAAGCACCCAGGTCTGTCCCCCAGTGGATGAGACACAGGGACATGGTGTGTGAGTTCATACATGTACAGTCTGTGTGTTAATGCCACAGTAGGAGAGCAGACATTAGTTTGTGTAAATGTTTCTTATGTTAAGAGTTTTAATTAGTTCAGAGTTCCTTGACACCAACCAATACACACCGCCCTGAACCTGTAGAAATATATAATGAACTCTGCATACTGTAGCAGAGCAGGCAGTGGATTATAACATCTGATACCAGTGAATTCAGGCCAACTTTTCCTTTGTGGCTCCTACAACAAAAGCTGCTGGCAATGAGCAGCTCCGGCAGCTGCTTTGACAGGCGTGATTCCTTTAAGATCTACATATACTATCTCAGGTTGCCTGGACTTTTGCTACGCAATGTAGGTCTATAAGAACATATATGCTGGGAAAAGTGATCACTAGGAGCTTTAGGAGATGCCAAGAGTCTCTGATTTCTTTTTTTTTTTGGGGGGGGGGGCAAGTGAGAGGTGTGTCTTTTTGATGTTGGATGAAACTTGATGACAGAGAGAGCCGGGAGGAGACCCAGCTGTGAAAGCCATTAGGACTCCACGAGATGACCCACCCTTCGGCAATGAATGGCCAATTTTGCCTCGTGAACGCACTGAAAAAGCCTGACCTCGTGGCAAGGGACAAAGAGCCAGATAGAGAGAGAGACAACACATCATCACACCCTGCCTCATTCACAGTGAAAGCTAAATAAACAGCCCATTTATCTAACACTCCAACACTGCTCTCCTCCTCTCTCTCTGTCTAATCCAATTGTTTCTCTGGGACTCTCCCCTCTCCCTGGACTCTTCCTCCTCTTTCTTTTCATTTCCCCTCGTCTCTCATTCCAATTCTTCCTCTCCCTCGCTCCCTCCATACCTACTGCCTCCATAGATTTCAACTGTTCAGCATTTTCTTCTGCACACAGCCCAGCCCAATAATTGAAAACAGATCAAACTGTGAAATCTGAACCATTTGAATCCTTTTGACTTCATAAAAGAGAAAATGTTCTTTCTCCAGCCCTACTGTCCCACTCCCATTCTGAAAATAAAGCTCAGGCGAACAGACTTCACTTCAAGAACATTTCAGCCACCACTTTACAACTGCAGAAACGTCTAGTATAATCATGACAGGTTTGCTCTTAGCAGAAACTGGAAATATTAAACCTCAAGTTGTTCATGTTCTCTGCTATGAGAGAATGGCCAGTGTAGGGTTTGTCATGCATACAATCTCGTGGTGTATGATAATGCATTCAGAACAGTAAGGCTAAATTACCATACTCCCTCTGCAGGAATGTGGCCGGCACCAACAAACTGTCTCTACGAATAAGTTGTTGTTAGGGAAAGCTGATGAAGCAGGACATAAACTGCAGAAACTGCCCTGCCAATGACTTAACTGTTGTGAGCTCAGATTTAATACTGTACAACACATCACTGCCTGAAAAAGGCCTGCTGAGTTGATATAAGGTAACCATTTAATATTTCACTAATATTTACATGAACAGGTATTTGGACATAGATCCAGAGATGAGAATATTACTTCCTGGTTGCTCTATTTTAAGATTATTGAAAAAGATAACTGACAAAACCCATTATACAAATATGAAGGCCAAAATACGACCACAAAGAGAGACAAAACATGTTGTGTCTCTTTTAGTCTGGAGGGCTTGCTCCTGTGTAGGAGGGATGGGGAGTCTTTGTCCCTTAATCCTTCTCTGATATTTTGTTACCAATAATTTGTTTGCACAGGTCAGTAGGTTCTTACAATTCCTACAAGAGAAATTTGCTGACATGGAAATGAATAAGACATAAAATGAGGTCCATCAGAAAAAGCATGAAAAAAGATATCATACTTTATTCTTTGTGTTTTCATTGTTTGTCAGAAGAAAAATAAAAAACTAACCAAACAAGAGAATAAAAACTGGTGCGTTTTGTTTATCAGGGTCAGGCCCAACTGTAAAACTGAGGTTAAACCTAAAACCTTGTCATCAGCAGCATTCAGGTCAGCCCTGTATGAGCCTCTGCTGCTGCTGTGTGTGTGTTTGTGTGTATGTGAGGAGGACACACAGTGGTGTTAGGATGGCCGTTCTGTCGACCTCTCACTCGGTTAATGTGATGTACACACTCAACATGACTGAGAGCAGACTACAGGTGTAAATAATTCAGAGCCTGAAGCCAGAGATCAGTGTTGAACAGTGTCCCTTTTCCACTGAGGGAAGTAACTGCAGATGATGTGTTTGAATTTTAGCATGTGTACAGTTGTGTATTTGTGTGTTTTTGCACAGGCTGAAGGCTGCCACATAGACTGGAGCGAAACATGAACATAACTGCCCTGGTTGTAAATAACGAGGTACAACCTTGAAATGCAGCCACAACAGTCATAAACAGTGGTTCAACTTTTCAACCTGCAGCTCTTTCTTTCCGTTACTGTTCATTCTAATATGGCAGCTTTAAAGTTCACCCATGTGGCTAAATGTTCCATTCCAACAGATATCAGCAAAGCAGAGAGCAACATGCAGGTAGCTGGATCAGACGTGTATGCTTCTTTGATGTGATGAGGTTTACACTTCAATTCACTCACAATACAATTAAAGGATCAATGACAATAATGTGAAATTGCACGTGCCTTATTCATCTTTGTCCCTTTTCTGCCACTCCTTTGATTTAATATGTACAAAAAACAACCATATATGCAGCAAAGTGCAAGTAATATTTATTGAAACTATGACATCTTCTAAATAAAAGAGAGAGAGAGAGAATTAAAATGAGAAACAAATCTATACAAACTGCAGTCACTGCTGTATATGCAAACTCATCCAGTGCAGGGTCAACAAGGACTCTGTGTAACCGAACATGTGGACAATCAGTTCACTTCATGTTGTCTGTCAGCACAGCAGTCTTGTGATATCACCTGTCCAGCTCCCATTCCATTTCAGCCAGTTTAAAGACCTCTGCAACATTAGCTGGCCTGTGCCATTTAACAGAGGGTGAGTGTGCAGGACGTGGTCAGACATCTCCCAGGTCCCCACATAATGTCTGTTCACTGATACAGCTCTGAGGACAGTGTTAAGTCCACCTGTCCAAGCTTCCAACAACACAAGGATGTGTTTTTCTTTATGGTACTTGGTATTTCAGCTCCAGCACTTTGACCAACTTTCTAAAGCCCTTTCTTTTATGGAAAATGGCTTATAGGTCAGCCGCAGTGGAATTTCCAGTTTCTTCAGTTAACTCACACACTGGTTTATGTAGTAGTAACTCATTTCAGCCGGCTCTTTGCTCCTTTTTTTTTCTCTGTGTCCTATTCCTTTGTCAGGTCTTGGCAGTGGTTGAGATGAGTGCTCATGTTGGTTGTGTTGTATGAAGATATTTTAAGTGAAAAACAACTGAGCACCATTGACAGTGGAATTGGTAGTTGTATAAAATAGTAACACGTGTATCAGTAAATTTGAGGTCACAGGGAAAAGATGCTCTAGGAGTTGCACACTTGTAGATTTTTTCTCTCCCACAAACACAACACAACAGTTACACCTTCTCAAATTATGCATTGCAAGTGCACAAACCCTGTTTTACAAATCACAAATTAAGAAACTCATACGCTCACATTTTTGCTACAGTTGCTGCAGTGAATGTGGTGCAAAACACATTCACACCCGTATCAAATAATGTGAAGGCATGGAAAAAATTTGCACATCAGCAAATCAGTATGTGTATTCATGCAATGAGAGTTGCACATCTGTAAAATATTTTCTGACAAATAATTTTTATAATAATAATTTTATATTAAAAGTATATCATAATATTAATATAATTTATTATCGTTAAAAATATATTATATATTTTTTTCTTGGATATTTTTTATTGCACAAACCCAAGTCAATAATTACAAGTACTTGAATATTCAGCATGATTTTTGCACCAAATGTCTGTGAAATGTGGAGCAAAAGTGATTTGTACCTGTGGCACCTCAAGCCACGCCCACCTCTTACGTAGAGGCTGTATTGGCTGCTGGATCAACGTCGCCGCCATGTGATTTCACATTAGGTGCGTTCGACCTAAAGTTTGACTTTATGTGGCGCGCCGCAGCGCTGGCTTTGGAAATTTTGTCCGACTTACGCCGGCGCTGCGCAGCGTCACCGTGTTACATGACGTGAAAACCTCGCGGGAGCAAGGCGCCTTCAGTTTTCCCAGTCTTACAATACATTTGCAGTTGCTCTCCACCGGCTTCACCGACTGAACCACCTCTGTGACGACAGCAATTTATTCTTATTGGTTGAAGGATTCACTGACACAAATGTTCTACGTTTTTATCCTAAGAACTTCAGATCCTCCTTTACAGAGGTGAACTGAGTACACAGCTCCATTACTTTAATCAGATCATAGATCCTCCTGGTCAAATATTCCTCCAATACAGGTGAAAGTTCTTCAGTTAAGTTTTTACTTCAGTTAAAGCACTGGAGAACTTGATTTTAAAATACTTGAGTGTTCAAAAGTAAATTTTTTATGTCAACATATTTGTATTTTTCCACATTTAGGATGACCCTGAAACAACTTACTGACTGACTGACTGTAGAATCTGGTGAATATATATATGATACAAAGACTGTAGACATGGACAAACAACTGAATCAACCAAAGGAGCCATTGTTTTCATATTATTTTTAGTCAGCGAGTCAGTCATTCAGTCTCTGGTGAAGAATCTTCAGCCTTATCTTTATCTAACGTCGCCATCATTAGGACACTGACAGGTTACATATGAGTGACAGTGAGTTGGCTCTGTTTTTTTCCTGTGGTGGACACAGTGTATGGTCTGTCACATTTTCCATAATAGAAGAAAGTTCATTCAACTAACTGAAAGCTGCTTCAAAGTAAGAGTCCTTCATAGTATGTGGAGTGAAAAGTAGCCTACAATAATTGTCTTAAGCTTATTGGACTGAAAGTCAGGAGTTTCCAAAAAGAATACTAGTCATGTAAAAATACTTGAAAAAATATACTTAAGTACTAATTTTGTATGTCAAAAGTGTAATGTAAACTTGTGTCTGGTCTGAACATGCTTAAGAACAACAACTGTTTGGGGGGGTAAACAGTGTGAATAGATTTTGCAAAACAGTCATGTCACATATTGTCACATATTGAGGGTAACACTCATAATTTTGAAATTAAGAAACAAAGCAGCTCTTCAGTTTTCCACAGTGGGTTGTGTGAACAAACTGCTGCTGTGACAGGTGACCTCACGCTACGGGAAGTTGACTGTTGTCCGACATGACAGCAGTCGTTTGATACTCCGCCCCTGAAGTCACTGGCAGCTCATGTTGACCGTCAAGTCAGGCGCAGTCAGCTGGAGTCAAACTCGAGCGCACCTATTATTTGATATGATATATTGTTTTTCACCACATTAACTGCAGCAGCTGTAACAAATCTGTGAGCGTTTCAGTTTCTTAATTTTGTGATTCGTAAAACAGGATTTGTGCACCTGCAATGAAGAACTTGAAAAGGTGTAACTGTTTGTGGGAGAATAAAAATGGACAAGTGTGCAACTCTTAGAGCCTTTTTTCTCTGTGACCTAAAGCTCTCTGCATAGAGTGGACTGTGAGTGTGGAGTAGGTGAGGAAAAACATGTATGATTGACTATAGAAGGCTGATGACTTCTGTTATCGCAATGGCAAAAATCAAAAACTAGCTGCACAAATCACATCAGGAGACCAAGCGATATGTTTCATGATGTTTTTGTATTGTGATACATCAAATCTTGTTACATTTTCCCAGCTACCAACAAAACATTCTAAAAAAATGCTCCTGTACTTGAGCCTCCAATACAGCTGGATGAAATGCCTCTGCACAGCATAAAAAAAAAATATATATATATTAAAGAAGACAACTAAAAACTGTGATTGATTATCTGCAATTCACTGACTGAAAAAAATATATATAATTGGAAATTACAACAATACATAACAAGAAAAGATTGAAATTGAAGATGTGGACCAGAGTCGAGATGAAAGCTGTGACCACCACAGAGTGAAAAAACTCTGTGCCTGATGTACAGGACCCTCACTGGCTCAGAGGAAAACAGGAGCTTATGTCTAAAGGAACAGTTTAACATTATGGGAAGGTCTTTCTGAGAGTTAGATAAGAGGATCGATACCTCAGTAAATATGAAGCCAGCCAGGAGACTGAAGCAGCTCACCTGGTTTTATACTTCTGTTTGTGCATAGATTATGAGAAACTATATGGAACATATTGGTTAGTAAAATCTAAAGATGCAGGTGGACGGATTTTTTTTTTTTTTCTTTGGACAGAGCCAGGCTTTATATGCTAAGCTAAGATGATCACCTCCTGGCTGTGGCTTTCAGACATGAGAATACTGATCTTTTCATCTAACATCATTCATCCTGTCTGTCTGTCTGTCTGTCTGTCTGTCTGTGTGTGTGGGACATTTAAGAACTGCTTTAGCTATCCTGAATGAAAAGATGATTTCTTGTGTTCACATTCTTGACATCCTTAAACCAAAGTTACCAACATGCAAAACAAATACAACCTTACACTCGACTTAAAGCCTTAAACTGGTGCCATTAAGTTTGCTCTCAGACACCCAGTCCTCTCTGGAGGAAGGAAGGAAGGAACAGAGGCACTAAGGAGGGTAGACAGCTCACTGCTCCCTTAACCACTGTGTTCTCATTAAGGGTTGTTGAATTCAAAGTGTGGCTCTGACACCAAGTGGTTGATCCTGAACGGCAAGGGACCCTCCAGCGTCCCAGAGTCCCCTGCTCTAAATATGTCCATATCATGGAAGAAATTGTCTCTCAATGAGTGAATTTAGGACTGCTGGAGAGGAGGAGAAAGGAAACTCAAATTCAGACTTGAAAACATCCCATAACAAACCTACAGCTCATGTCTCACACTCTACATCCATATGTTACTGCACTCAAAGCCTGATGGGAAATGAGTGGCTTCTTGGCAATTTGCTGTCTGGTCATTGAAAACAGTTTATGTACACATGCATATACAGTATGACGGTGTATTCTACAGCTCCAGTGAGCAAACATGGTTCCTGGGTTCACAGAAAGTTGAACCTCAAGTGACTGCAATCATAAAAGCAGTAGCTGTGTAGTTTTACTGGGATATTTACTGGTGCTACTGGATCTACACAACTGAACACAGTTGTCTGTGAATCTTAACTGACCCTCTGTCACCTCACTGGAGAGAAAAACGATCAGCTGTAAAACTACCATCTTAACAAGTGTGACTCCCAGCCTGCCTTTGTAGATTAACTGGCCTCAGCGTTGTGGGAACAATACTGAACTTAATATTACCGAGCTTGTGTTTTAGGTTATCACACCAACATCTGTGGTGTTTCTGTTCAGAAAATGTCCAGCTGTGATGTTTGATGTCATTTGTACTTAACATAGTTAGAGTAGTTTGAATAATTTAACACAGAGAAACATCTTTTAACCTTTTAGCTCTTTTATTGGTGTCATCACTGAAGTTAAAGGGGACTTGAATTGATTTCGAAGTTCAGTTTAAACATCATGAAGAGTATTAGTGCAGCTGTACAATGTTTTCTGTTGCTTTCCCCAGTTTGGTACAATAACCCTGATGATGTCATCAACAAAAAGGCTGTGTTGCACAAAGAGAGTCTGATGAAAAGATGCTATATAAGTGTTTTGCAGTTATATAGCATAGGGAAACATAGGATCCAGTGTTTTTGAAGTTTGACTGAAAAACACTGATTTTATTCTTTTTTATTAATCTGTCTCTTGTGTGAGCCCCAAATTAATGGACGTTGTTAATGTGTTAACTGACACTGATCATGATAACCAGAAGTAGAAACACTGAAACATCTTGAAAACGATAACCTCCGTCTCTGCAGGGCAACACAAGATCCCTGGTTTCACCATTTTCTGTTGTCAGAAACATGAAGACACAGGGGTTGTCCTGGTGCAATCATTAATGTTACTAACTCCAATTAAGAAAAAGCTGTGAGAGTCTTGCACATGAAGAATTTTTGCTGAAATATACTGGCATCCTGGATGTTGCAAATAAAGCAGTAGATTGAGAAAAAAATGCCCCATTTACATGCAAATGGTTGTAGAGGCAAGCTGAGGGCTGCTGCAAACATACAACTGGACCTGAGCATGATATTCTTCTCTTTGCTTTATTTTCCCTTTTTATAATCTGACTAATGTTGACGATGTAAATCTTTGGTTCCTGTACTGGACCTGTTCTCACTTAGCCAAACAAACCTCAGACAGGTCCAACAAACCTGGCCTTAGTGCTCCCAGTGTATTCGCTTTACTCCAAAGCCCCCGCCTTTACATTGCGGGACCACCTGTGGACCTCAGGGGCTGTGAGACTGCTAAGATGTCTGCTATAATGACTTGGCACAGACTGCGCTTGACTCTTCCAAAACAATCAAGTTGGGATGGTGAGTATAGCCAAGCTGGGCAGGCCAAATGGACCTACAGCACAAAGTAACCAGGCAGACAATCAATCCAACCATCAAGCAAAGAAGAAATCAGCTTTATGAATGACAGTAAGAAGAGAAAAAAATTCAACTCAAACTGAAACAAGAAGAAGCGCAAGCTGTAAATCATTCTGTCAGCCATGAATTTAAACAGTCCTCACAATCACACGTAGACCTTGGCGTGACCAGAGCGAAATAAATCAAGCTCCGCAGTAATACAAACATCACTAATTATGATTTCAGATCAGCTGTCTTACAGTTGGGCAGCTTCATTCACCAGAAGAGAGAAACGCACCAACATGATACCTCAGACTTCCTGAAGAAAACTGGCACAGCTCTCACTGTGAGTCAAGAAATATTAGGACCACCTGCTCCTCAAGTGAAATTCACCGACTCAGTGAATCCAAGTCAAACCTGTGATCCCTTATTGATTTCACTTCACTGACCACACTTGATTCACCGGCTGAAATGTGGATTATGCTGAAGGCGGAGCAAATCATCACAAGTCCTAATGTTACTGGTGGTCCTAATGATGTGAACTCAGTAGATTTACATCTGCACTTACATGTGTTCTGTAACAAATCATGCCTCTGCTCCATCAATCTACACCTTAGGAAAAATGTGAGGCCAATGGAGACAAACATTTATCAAAGATTTGAAAATGATGGAGCCAAAGCCAGCTCCACATCAGCACTGAGCAATTACAGGTCAGAGACTCTACCCTTCAGTTTTCTTTTTTTGCATTCATATTGGTATTTTTTATTATTTGCCCTTTTTCATGGCTCCTAATGTCAGTAAAGTGATCAGATTTTGGGAAACATGCTTGAATTACAAACCAAAACAATTCCCTCAGAATAAACCTTTCAAAGAGACAGTTATCTGGTGGTCTTTGGCTTTGGATAGATTTGATTTTAATCAATAAAATAGGTTAGAGGTAAACAACATCAAACTGATGTTTGATTAGGTCTGACAAACAAAGGTTTAGGGACTGGCACGCTCAGACAGAAATCATTTTTTAAAAAGTAGTGCAAGACATTTCAATGGTGCACTGAAACATGCACATTTAATATCAAAACCCACTGATACAATAGATCCGTTGTAGTGTCTGACTGTCCTGGTCTCCTTCACTTCCTGAACTCTTAAAAAGGTTGGCTGCTGGCTGAATGTCCTTTTTGTCTCATCACTACCTCTGAGCTCTGCAGAAGAAATCTCATGATCCTCATCAGTCCATCACAGCAGGCTGCTGCCCTGGGACTAGAGAGGAGGGACAGGAGCTACTGCAGACACATTGTGTATTTAGACCATCATAACATGCAGGTACTATTTCCCCCACAAAACTGACAGTGTGAATTCTGAGTCTAATTTTAGTTAAATACCTCCATGGTAGCAGCTCTGCTTCCAAGCCAGATTTAGTTTTTCAAGTCTAACGAACACAGTGGTCGGGGGGGGGGCAGAGAAGATAGAAAGGGTTTTTCCCTCAGCTCCACAAGCCACTTATTTAACCAATGAACACTATCTATTTATATCCCCAGAAAAATACAGTCACACTCACATAAGGCATCAGAGGCACTCTTTCTGTGGAGAACACAGGACAGCTTTGTGTTGCCCTAAGGTTTTTCTGTGTTCCTTACTGCATGTTGCCAAGGTCTTGTGCTCACAAGCTCAGACCAAGGATAAAGATGCATTAAGGGACATGTGTGCTTTTGCTCTGAACGTTATGAAAACCAGGCAACCCTGCACTGTGCATGGTGTGGTGTTCCTCCTTATTATAAAACATAGTTTGTCCAAATTCTTTCTACATCAGCCTCAAGTAACCCGGAACAAGCTCCTTTTAGACATAATAGCTTCTTTAATTATGCAATAAAATACACAGCTGCTACTTTTAGTATAATAGAGCAGAGTTAACCATATTCCTACGAGCTACAACCACAGTGTGAAACTGTTCTCCACTAAAAAGTCCAGACAACTTTTTTACTGAGGTGCACAAAACTTTAAAATGAAATGCAACCAAAATAATTTACATTACATCCAAGTAAGCTTTTTCCATACTGTGTACGTACTGTATCAAACATGAAGCAGATTAGCAGAAAAGCTCCCACCCTCTGTATATTTAGGTAATTCTCCAAACTCTGAAGAAATCCATACACCCATTCAACTACTATCACTCAAAGCGCTCTCTCTACACAGTTTCCAAACGTACAGGGCATTTGCACTGGTCTCAATCAAGGGAGGAGACGTTCTTTTGTTGTATTAATCAGTCGATTAAATTCTACAGCCACAAATCTCTTCAGGTATATCTTTTTGGTCTGGAATATATGATGAAACTATTCATCCAACAAGGTCTCAAGTTGTAAAAGACTGCAAAGACTGATTGCTGTGTTCTCACAGTGCTAAGAGATCCAGGAAAATGCCCCCAGGTTTGTTCTGAATCACAGACTCTTCTCTCACCTTGAAGACGAACATCTCTCTCCTCAGTATGGCCAGGGTGTTGAAGCCTCCATCACAGATGTTGGGTTTAGCGTTGGGGTGGGATGGTCTGTCCCCTGGGGGCAGCCTCGGAGGTCGCGTCTGCCTGTCTGGTTTACGGGGATCTGAAGGAGGATGGGAGCGAGGAGGGGGTGCTGTCGGCAAAGGCTTAGTGGGCTGGGGAATCTTATCAGGAGGCCCTGGAGGAGGTAAGATAGAAACATCTCACTGTTTGTGATACATGCATCAGAACTTCCACACCTGACAAAGAACTGTCAACACATAGCAACACATGCAGATCAATGCATGTGAAAGATACTAAATGTGCATCTGATGAATTCACAAGTCTTAAGGCTCCCTCAGCAGCTGGTTACTCAGTTTTTGTCTTTTTACAGCAGAGCCATTACATGTATTAGCCAGGCTTGCAATATATTGTCCTTAATTCAGACTACTTACAAATACCATCACTGTGCATGTGAGCTATGCTAAACATGGTTTAGGACAGCTCTTACATAAAAAAAAAGTTTAATACACTAAAAAATGTTTTACATTTTCTGTTTGTATGTCCATATTTCATCACAGATTAGATATCAGACACAAAATCCAGATTAAAAGCAAAATGTCAAACTATTTCTTCATATGAAGCAACATCATATGGGGCAAAGTTGTTGTGCTGTAAAAATGCATACAACCACTTTCTTTGTTACTGTGCTGATTACAGCCAACCAGCTACATGAGCTTGCAAGGTAGACAAATGTTGAAGCCAAGTTTAATTAACAAAGAGTTGCAGAATAAGGAAAACGGAAAGAAGTCATAAGAGACAAAGGAGAAGATAGAAAAACAAGATCAGGCCAAGCAATAACTAGCATCTGACTCTGCCAAGTTGAGAGATGCAGCTCAGAAAATTTGAGGAGTAGGAATAATAAAAAATTAAAAAAACGTAAAAATGTATATACTGTAGCGATAAAAATAAAATGATCTCCCATGTGGAAATATGGACATTGGTGTTATTTAACATTCATGAATTACATGATAGAAGGACAGAGCAAGGAGAGAGGGAGAGGCTGTGCGAGTGTGTGGGTTGTGTGCGTGAATAATTTAGCACGTGATGACACATGATTAACACACTGTGTAACTGTGAAAACCAGGGTATGAGTTGCAATGTGTTGATTGGGGCCAACAGATGCAGGAATAGTTGACTGCAATATGAAAGATGCAAATCTGACAAGCAACAACCCCCACCACACCCCACCCCTCTCCACCCTCCCAGTCATGAAACGTATCAATGAGTAACAGTGGCATGTACAATTAATGACCTTGAAAGCTACTGTAAACATTGAGGAGATTTGACAAATGATTTAAAAGCCAGTGAATGAAGGCTAGCCACCAGGCATTTCACAAATCTAACAAAAAGATAAACCATCAAACTAGTTCACCAAGCGGCTGACGACCCCCCCCCGCCAGAAAACAGCGATCAGAGGGTCTACATGAGAGTGAATTAAATCCCCTGAAATTCATCCTGGATTAGTGCAGCTAAAGCACTCTGCAGTTATGTGGACAGACATGCAGATGTGTGCACATGCTCACACACACAAAGACACACACACTCACACAACAACAATATGGTAAACCCATGACAAGAAATCAAGGCATTACTAACTTTGGGTTTTTCTGTCTTACTGTAATTTTAGCATTTGACATTTCATTTTTCCCAGGGAAATGGAGATCTTCATGTCAACCAGTGGAGCAGCTCAATGTGAACTGCTATTCATACGTGGATATCCAGTTATCCAGATTATAATGCTGATGATTTGACATGAGTCTGGATTGTTTACTTCTTTGAAGCTGGTTTAAAATCCACCTGGAGCTGTTGTCAGAGCAACAAGTCCTTTAACCTAAACCTGCAACTCTGACACTGTAGGAAAAATAAATACACAGTGAGCGTTTTTGGTTTGTTCATTTTTTACACTGTGTGTTCACAAAATGTTTCCTCATTATGTTGATTTTAAAAAAGTACTTTGGAAGATTTTACATTCCTAAAAAGTTATTCAGTCCACCAGTTTTACACATCAATTTTTGTTTGCTCCTCACAAGTTATACTACACATCCAACAAACCCTTTTACGGTGTAAATTAACTGAGTTGCATGATGGGATATCTAGGTAGATATTATCCAGTGTTTTTGGAGGTTTACCCAAACTGAGTTGTTAGAGTCGATGTCCCAAACTCTGCTGCTTCTTTTTGGCTGGACCCACAGCGTCTGATCTGTAACTGACTGACTGACTGACTCAGGAATAGAGCTGAGTGATCATAGTTCCACCATTGGTCAGCCGAAAGCCACATGACTAATTTGGAGTTTCTCCATCAACTATTGCCCTGTCAAAATAGATTGGTGCAAACAGGTTCTATTTGGGTGTGTTTACAGCCTGCAATGTTGACAATTTAGGGAATTTGTCGCTAGACTTAGAGACTTGTTTTCAAAAAAGCACCTTGCAACAAATCTAGCAACTTTTTGGAGAAACCTTGGCTGCTTAGAAGAGAGTCGTCAGTCTCTTGCTGTATCTACTCTGTACAATGAGTATGAGCGATGGAATGAGAAAGATATTCTGTTGCTTATAACTTTTTCAAGTAAATATAGGTGAAATCACTGCACAAATTTTTCCTTTAATTTATGTCTATGCTGATTTTGTCAGACAACGTCACAGTTATAAAGTCAGGATTTTAGCAGCAGAGCAGCAGCTTGGAAATGGCTTTGAAGTTAACATGTAGTCTCTATGGGTTGGTTTCAGTCAGTATTTCACACTTGTTCTGTTGTCTGACAACAGAAACAGAAATAAAACATGTAAATGGGAACAGCTTCATTGTGAATTCAGCTGTATCAGAATATTGTATATGTGAGCAGAGAGGAGAGAAGTAAGCAGATAAAGAGCTGAAACCAGCTGATACTAGGCTGAATGCAAATATGACACAATGACATCAGTTGTTTACAGTGGTTCCACAAAAGTTTTCAATTATGCGCACATTGACCATACGTCCAGCCATATACTAGGATTTGACCTAGTGTTGTTTGTCTCCTGCAGGCCTCCCAGCTTTTATTACTATGATTACTCGTTTAAGATCCTCAAACAAACTATATCTAGTTGTTTTCTCCTCTTTGCTTGCTATACAATATGTTGTGTGAAAGCCAGAAGATTTATTTTTATTAATTGCATAACCTTTGGTGCATTTAAAGGCTCAGGGTGAGCTTCGGTGCAATAATGACTGTTTGATGTGAATGGCTTCATGCTGATTTTCACTTCACTCTGACATCATCATGCACAGTAATGTGTTTTTGCTGCTTATGTAAACAGGAAGTGGGATATTCTCTTCAAAGGGTGGGAAGTCATTAAGTTCAAAGCTCAGGAAATTAAAAGAAAAGGGAAGTGAAAGAAAAATAATTTACAGACTATTTGTCCACTTCTTTATGTCTGTATATTTATATTTCTCTTTATCTGTAACTGCTTGCAGGCTGCTGAATTTTATGAAGATATATCCAGTTAACCTGTTATTTTTTTCATATTGATGTAAAAGGAAAACAAATAATGATGAAAAAACAGCACAGCTACATGTCCAGAACTTGTTCACCGTTCCTTGCCAGACCCTTTTCTTCCCCACAATTAACCACATGAAATCAAATTCAGCATCTCCTACACCACTCTTCACTTCATTCTCTACCTTTATGGAAGAACCTTTTTACACCTTTCCTATTCTGAACTCACCTTCCCACCTTCTAATTCATCTAAACTGTGCAACTCCCACCTTGGTCCCTGTTTAGTTTCCACATTCATCATCTCTGTTGCCACGAGGAAGTGAAGGAAGCTAACAGAGCTTGAAGTGTGAGGAGTTATTTCCGGCTCTCCTGCTTCCTGCAGTAACAGTTCCATTCATTTTCCCATAGAAACACATTTAGTGACTCAGAGTCTGGATTAACATGAAACTCTCCTACCCCAGTCATCAGCACAAAGGATTAATGACTGCAGTACAAAGTATCTGCTTCATTGATAGAAAGCTGGAGCTACAAGCTTGTGGACATAAAAAGAAAAATCAAAGAAGAGTTCAACTATAGCCCTGTCTGGACTGGGTTTAAATCTGAGTACTTTAAATAAAAAATAAAAAATGAAATGTGGGCAGAGACTGTGGAAAACACTTCCCTGTCTGAGCGAGGAGCTGCCATCACTTGTCCTGTCCTTCAACTCTGGGAGGAGGGAGGGGCAGCAGCAGAGAGGAGGGAAACACAAGAGGGATGAGGAGAGATTTGATCGTTTGCCCAGGTCTGTCACTCCCAGAGGGACGTGTCCTGACCATGTAAGCATATGGCAGATTCTTGTGTGAGTGTTTGCTAGTGTGCTAGTGTGTGGGTCTCAGCCATTCATGTGACAGACCAGCAGAGTCGGACTGGCTTACAGCACCGACAGCAATAAGGGACACCACTGTCACTTACCACCAAGTTCTTTCCCTAGTTATATAATTCCTTATAAACTGAGGTTAGGGCGACAGACTGAAAATTTAAATAATAAATATAAACATGATTGGTCCCTTCACAACAAACCAACCACAGTGGAACGATTCATCAAACATCACAAGTCTTTGTCTAACACCCCAAACTACTAATTCAGCTATAGGGGTGTAAAAAGAAAATGAGGCTTGTCTCCGAATCTGTTCCTGTCAAACTGAATTTCACACTTGTGACAAACCTGGCCCAGAGCTGTATCAGCTTTATGAAAAGACAAAGCACTACAATTAGCGTCTGTCAATGAGGAATGTGTGGGCTATGTGCTCTGATGAGGAAGCTCTGGCCTATGTGATCTAAATGTGGGTCTTAATGTTAGATCCATGATCCATCTGGTTATCAAATGGATCAACTGCTGGAAACCAGTTATGATGGCTGGGCCAGGTCTCACTAGGCAAAATCAGTTAATTGGAGTCAGTGGTTTTGCTTATGGAGGTGAATCATTTTTTTTATATTTTTGCTTCATGTTCAGCTGTGGTTTGACCTGCAAATTGTTCCTGTTGACCCCCTGAAAACATGCCTAACTGTTCTGACTTTCGAGGGAGCGTAGAACTAAAATGTCACTGCTCCAAACCGAGACATTGGACAACAGGAGTCAATGGTACAAATACTTTCTTGAACCGACTGTGTTGACTTACTGCTCTGTTAGGAAAAAATATCTTAAATATCCTATTATCTTGTTAATGATCAAGCTAAGAAGCATATTAACTGTCAGTTAGCATGTCCAAAATCACTCATTCACTACTCCCTAGATAATACACACTCTCTTATTTTGTGTCATCACTAAAATCACGCAAGCTTCGCACTAAGAATTAGTTACTAGGGACACCCTAAAACAATGGGAGAGGATATGAAGTAAAGAGTGTAATTTCAGACACAGCCCCTGTGACTCACTAGTGCCAGCATGTTAGCGGTTACCTCACCAGCTACAGTAGATCACCAACTGGCCCTGCGAGTGGGCACTATGTCTCCAGCCCACATGGACAAATTAACCTGTAGAACTTTTTGGTGTAACTGTGCCAGCACTCCAATTAAATACAGCACGCAAACATCTTACTCATGTCATTTCCACCGACAGTCACAGCAAGCGATAACGATGTCTGTGATTGATTAGATGTCAGCTGGGACATCCTGGTATGTGTCTCAAAGATTACACACGTGGAATCATCAGGTCCTTCCAGTGCGTTAGAAATATAGATTACTCTGGCAAAGACCTTGACTAGACAAATTTTTACACTGCTCTGTGCATTTGAATAAAGCCAGGAGGCCATACCATAAATCTTCTGGATGCCCAGCAGGTCGTCCATGGGAAGTTTAAAGTTGTCAGTGTCCATGTACTGGTAGAATGGAGCCATGATGGCCGTGGGATCGTTGGAGTGCTCGAGGCCCAGAGCGTGGCCGAGCTCGTGGACTGCCACCAGAAACAAATCGTTACCTAGAAACAGATAGAAAGAAAAGAAAGAGCAGTTCTGTCAGTGCTGTGCTCAACAGGAAATTTATCTACAGCATTTAATGTCACTCACAAGCGTAAGTTCTGGATGATTTAAATAAACATCAGCCTTTCTGTGAAAAGTTTCAGCTTAGCTCATGTTGAGACAATAAAATTGTCCATGTACAGCATGCATCCAATGTGTGTATGAGCATGGATAATCCTTCACTTATGCACCTAATGAGTGGATTATGGAGAAAGTCACAGCCACTGGTGGGAGATATTCCACAGAAACAGGAAAACACACACACACACACACACACACACACACACGGCAGCTGAGAGCCAAGCCCCACCCCACCCCAACCCAGCTTTATTAGCCTGAGATATTTGGGCTTTAAAGGCACCCACTCAAGATTCTCAACTTACATCACCAGCAACCAAAACAACAACAGAAATCACTCCTCCTCAACCTCTGCTTTGATGTTCCTCCAAGATGTTGAATCAGACCCATAAAAGAATCTCATCATCATTGTTGAGAAACACATGGGTATACAATTAGGGTTAGAGTGCTATGTCTCGTGTTGTTGATAATAGCACACTGGATGTCCGTGGGAAACTGTTAACCTGATTCCAGTGAGCCTTCTAATGCCTCAAAATGTCATTGCCTCACTTCATTGCAGGAGAACTTTTTACACCCTGTCATAAATAAAAAGCTATGGCAAACAGTGAACCCAGTTTTTTGGCATTACAAATAAGCAAGCATAAAGACAGTAAAAGCACTGAGAAAAACTTGGATTTTTCAGTTGGAGTTTAGAATTGTGCTGATCAAAGGCTAAAAATGGATCTAAAATTTTGCATTTCGAAGTTTCAAGGTCCCTCACTGCCATCTCTCTTCAGTTTTACGTTTCCCTGTTGTTCTTATCACAGTGAGAGACTCGACAGGAATGAAAAAGAGCATCACTTATTCATTGCGATTCCTACTAAAGGGAAGCACTTATCTGCTGCAAATCTGTCACATGAATAACGCATCAGCAGATACAGATGGTGATTCAGATCCCTTCTTAGCAGGTACAGTACAAGAATTTACAGACCAGGCTACCACAGAGAAATGGCCTAATTGGGACCTTGTGAAGGATATTTGACTGTATAAATGTCAGTGAGTCTTTACAGGGTTGATGTAAAGTCCTCCACTGCATGGGTGTAAAAACACAGACAGACAGATTGCATTAATAACCAGGGTTTTGTGGAAAAAGCTTCATGTTTCAGCCAAATTCTTCCAATGAAAACAGGCAGCTTGTAAAAGTTGGGAGAAATACAGAAACATGAGGCAAAATTTATGCAAGCTTGTAATATTGAACAAGTGTCTGGAGATAGAGTTTATAACAAATAAAGAGAGGCAGAGAAAAGAAAGGAGTTAAAGAGGAGAGAGGAACAGGTCTGTGATTTAGGAACCACTTGTGGAGAAAACAAGGTCACACTCAACACTTCTTCAAGCTGTTTCCTGTGACGGCAGTGGAAGCAAAAGTGCTTGACAATGTTTATAACATCGAAATATCATATTCAAATAAAATGTAATGCAATAAATAGTGCACTTACTGGCTACAAATGTGTAAATGTATGTGATATGGCAAATGTAAACATGTACTGTGTATTATATATAAAATATGCACACTTACATGGGCATGCATTTTATAAAAATGTGTGAAATTATGAAATCTACCTAATTGTAATCTCCAAGTTCTTTATTTTACGAAAAATGCAGCACAAGTACATGAGAGCTGAACCGGTCCAGGTCCTGGTACAGATGCTCTGGTCACATCAGCTGTATGAGTAAAAGAAAGAATTGTCTCTGACTTTTTCCATCCCTCAATCTTGAGTCAGCCTTTCTGCTGCCTCCAGGGGCCATTTGAGGTCAGTGTTGTCACTTTGTCTCGGTTGCTGTGGTAGACGGGGACGTCCTCTCGGCCCCTGGGCCATAAACAAAGCTGAGGCAGTGTGCACTGTCTGGCTAATTATCAGCTGGAAGGTATACAGAATGTACACAGGAGATGGTGAAGATTGGAAGGAGAGGGGGAGGGTAGGAGGCAGACAGCGAGACAAAGAGGTAATATAAGGGAATAGTGTACAGGAGGAGGAAAGAGGAGAGACGAAGGCGAGACACAAAGTTATAAGAGGGAGAGAAAGATGAGTGGGAGACAGAGAATCGAAAGTGTGGGTAAATACAGAGATAAGAGAAGGTGAGGTGAAGTGAGGAGAAAGGGCGTTTGGAGCGATAGCTGCATGAGGAAAAGTGGAATAAGTACAGGATGATAAAGAGAAGGGGAAAAACTGAGGCGAGGAAAACGATAAGACTCAGGACTATTTGTTATCTTGTAACATGTTCAAATGTACTTGCAATCACGAAAGATGGAGATGATTAATTATACAACTGCAACCTTTGACCTTGGCATTTGTAACATAAGCTTCCTTCAGTGGCCCTATCTCAGTCCCAAACACACAGAGATAAATCTGAAAACAGAGACCAGGAGGAGGAGGGGGTGCCAGAGATGAAGTACATCCAAAAACTCTGCAGGGTTCATGTGAGATTTTGATTTTGTTTGTTGAGGAAAAAGAAGAGACAGCAAGTGTTGTATTTTTACCATGTGGTTATTTATCATTCTCATCGGTGCTGTTCACTGTTTTGGGCAGTATTTTACTATCTATTTAAAGCACAAAATCTACAACTGAAGTAACAAATGCAATTCCAGTACTGTAACATTATTGAAAAGTTTTTTTTTCCATGTTAAGTGGGCGGTGATCACAGTGGCAGCCCGCGGCAGCAGCAGACTTGTCGACACTCTCCTCAGGATAGGTCAAGGTTGCAGCTAATGAGATAGTGTAGCCGAAAAGGAGAAATAAGAGCGGGAAGATGGAGTGGAGATGGTGGAGGAGGAGAGCCACTGGAGATTTATGATCAGATGTACCTCTCTCTGTCTTTCCCTATGGGGGTTTCAGTAAAGTAAACAGGGGTTGTGATTAGAAACCAGAAACCTCAACCTGCTCTTTCTCCATATTTTACCGGCTCCCTGCACGTCACTGCTGCTGGAGTCCATCTGCTGGCTTGGGGCACACGTGACGTGGGAATACTGGGTTTCAGACATAAACACACACAGAGATAAACACACACTGGCCCACAAATCAGATATGGGGGCCCTGGACACGGCTGTTCAATTGCAGTAATAGCTCAGGTTGTCAGCGCAGGCCTCCAGGGGTCTGTAACCCTCACTGCTTCCTTAGTCTTTAACTAAGCGCCCGTGGTTCACTCAGTACAAGACGTCAGCTACAAGCTTGGGTGACCAGGAGGCTGTCTATCCACTTGTTGCCTTCACCATCCTTCAAACACTTTGCAAGTTTTCTCTCAGCTTTCAGATATTAATCATCACTCTTGTGTCTTTTTTGTGCAGTGTAGAGAAATCAGCAGCACGACCCAGGGACCAGTCTGTTCTCTCCAGTCAGAGGCTTTTGAATGCCTTTGTGACATTAACATCACATCAACATCAAAAGCCCACAAAAATACTATTACAACTTTCCTATTGTAGACGAGGATGCACAGCAGAAATCAACTATTTTTGACTTCAGAAAACACAGCTGCAGCTCTTACTGCTGTTATCTAATTGCTGCTGTTTGCATCTTAGTGTAAGCTAACATAAGCACTCTCTTTGTTCCAGTGGCCCCACAAATGTTTCCCATTGTTCAGCTCCCACAACTCCCCAAATGGCTGACACTACACTTTTCAGGAAAAGGCTTAGAAGAAGCCTACTGGACAGTAAATTCAAAATGGTGTTAATTGTAATGTCATATGTTTTTAGTGGTTTCGTAGAACACAGTCTGAATGTATTGTGTCTAATTCAAATGGTGGAGACCACATGTTCTTTTGTTCTACAGACAAGAGAGGGCCACTTCAACTCAGCCTCCCAGAATCCTTCACCTTCACCAACTCTGTAAGGACAAAGGAGCAACCAGCAACCTCCTCAGAGACAAAGAAACCACACAGCCAGACACGCCTATACTCTACCAGGAAGCAACGCAAGCCTGCAGTATAGCACACTGGAAAGGACCTCCTTTTACTATGGGCTGGATAATTTTGACTGTGCCTAACCTAACCTAGCATAGCATAGCATAGCACAGCACAGCTATGATGTCTGTTGTTGGTTAGCAGCACCATTAAGTTGATGCCAGTATATACACACCAGTATATACACACCAGTGGCGACTGCTGGTCTTATAATGAGGGGAAGCTCATTTTCGGCCTACATCATAAAATGTGTCCGTTTATTTATATGTAAATTCGCAGAGTGACAGAAGAGAGTCGCCAAACACAACGCTAGTCGTTTTTAACAAAGACAAAGTCGCTGAGGATCAGTAACGTCTCCAGATCAACTCCGAACAACGGAATTAAAAACTTGAAAAATGCTCCGGTGGATGCTTATACTTCAAGATCGCTGATCCGGGCCAGCCCACTGTCCCATAGACCCCCAGAGACGCTGAGTGTCCGATGGGCGGGACAAAGCTCAGCATTTATCTAATGACCGTCTAGTTTCGCTGCAGTGGAACAACCCACTCTATGCTTCCCCGTTGAAGTCAGTAGACACTCGGCATCTACACTGTGTAAAGCTCTGTGGCGCTGCGGGGATGAATGAGAAGGAAGTCGTGTCGGTTACCTGTGATAAGTAGCTGATTCTGAACAACAGATGAACGTGTTCTAGCGCATATTTAGTCAATGAAATGTACACATAACAGCACATATTTGACCACTTATTTTGTTGACATTTTAGGGGAAGCTGAGCTTCCCTTGCAGTCTTAGCAATCGCCACTGATACACACATACCTGTAGCACATCCCAGTACTTGATCTTACATGTAGCTAACCCCCTTTTTAACCTGGCACCCTTTAACCTACATGAATTGCTCTTAACAAAGAAACATTCTCTCTCTCTCTATCCCACATGGCATGCAGTACCTGTCTTCCTTGCTTAGACCATGTGGTCCAGCCATTTGTCTGCCAATTTTATCCAATATGAATATAAAAATATGCATATTGGATAATAACTTGAAATCTTAATATTTTGTTCATTTCTGATCATTTCTGCCAATAATTGATAACCTACCAATGCTCAACAATAATGCCCTGCCAGATGAACTAAGCAACTACTACTACTAATACAGACTGGGTAATAAATTGGATGCTATTTAAATGATTATATTTATAACTATCACTATCACAAGTATTACTTTTTATCCCCAAATTGGTTGCGCTAATCCACAGTCTATCCTCTGGCTGGGAATCACTGATGTACGGTGCAATGGTCTCATTAACCTCCATTCTGCACACAAGCAATTTTTGCTATCTAGATGAAATTATTGTATTTTACAGCAACTTTCATTTGTGCTGTTCATGTAGAACCTCAGTGACATTAAATCGAAGGGGTGGGCCACCTGATCAGTCCTGATCAAAAACAATTCAAACATATGAAAAGTGATGGAAGAGCTATAATTAATAAATTGTATTGTTTTGAGCTGCAATGCAAAGTAACATAGAGCCAGTCCTGTAAGGTATTGTACTGTCCCTGACAGTGTGAGCTCAGCAGTGCAGTGCAGGAAAAGGGAAACAAAGGAAATCAGCTGGTATCCACAAGCTGAGGAGAAGTTCACAGTACTGACAACGGATGTTGTTTCTCTGTATGTTGTCGAAAATCAGACTGACCTTAACCCTGAAGGAAGCTGGAGATTTAGTATGTGAAGTGAGAAACAGAGTCCAGAGACCCAGCACACACAGAGAGAGTGTGAGTCAATGAGAGTTCTGGCTGTGCAGGAGTGTTGTGCTGGATCTCAGCCCAGTGGTTCAGTGCCTGGCTCAGAGGGCCCCGGGCACACAGATCTCTGTTGGCTGTCAAACCAGAGCGACAGAGTGTCCATTGTGAAGAAAGCAGCCAAAGTACAATGGCTGCATTCTGCTTGCTGGCCTTTCACACTCCTGTTTCCAAACACACCCTCACACAGTGAACCATTTGGTACATTTCACCAAATGAGTTTACAGTACCATTAAATACAAACACCAAGCTTCAGAGGTCAGTAGCTGCTTTTTGGCTTGTTGTGGTACAATTCACTATCAGCCATTGAAAACCCCCACCACCATTATTCAGTCACTTCAGTAGGCTATGTTACACAAACTACCACCACACAATTACCAAAGTGTGTCTCAAAGGTTTTGATGAACTTTAAGTGGCCACTGTAGCCACAAGACTATTAGGATAATTATAAACACAGTATAACAGTAGCATAAAAATATATTCATACAGTCATGGTCGGATTAATCTCCTGAGTGGCTGCAGTGCAAAGATTTGTTATTTGGCCCCTATTGACCCCCACTACGTAGCACCCAGAAACTAACTGGTAATCTAGAGCTGAAAAGATGGTTGGTTAATATTACTTACCATACCAATTACAATACCATGATGAACGATGGAAACTTTGACTACGTAACTGTTAGCATGGTTACGACCACTGTTAATCAAACCCTAACCTTGCAGTTCTGGAGTCAGTACCATGCACTACCCACTGAGGTTCTTAATTTTCTGCAGTCTGTTGTTCCACTCGCTCTCCTCCCCCACTCTATATTTCCATTCCTTCTCTCTCTGCCCTCGCTTCAGGCTGTTGACACTGGTTGAGCAACACTTGTGCTGTTGAATCTATTACACTAAATTCTCACAAGCTTGTCAGAGAACAAAGCCGCAGCTGATGGGAACAACATATGTACACTGGAGTAATTATTTATTTACAGAGCCTGCTACAGACTGAAATTCTGTGTGGAACATTGCCAGGGATCCAAATATTGGCTGTTCCCGTGGACTCGAGGTAAATAAACAGGCAAAAAGGAAGAAAAATTGCTGCCAAGGAAAGGACATCCTTTATTCTTGTCATGTTTATCTCTGTGTAGCACCTGTGAGTGAGACATGGATGTGTGTACATTTTCATTGTGATCATTAATCATTAATAATGCATGCACAAGCATTGGTGTGTGCACGTGTGCGTTCACAAGTTCATGCACACTCCTGCAGCTGTGTCCATCGACGCAGCTGTGTTAATGGACACAGCAAATAGTGATGTCACTTCACCACAGAAACACTGGACAGAACTTTCCAAACTCGGCTTGTAACAGGAAACTAGATCATTTCTATAAATCCACAAAATTCTAGAAAACTGTAGTATAGACCTGAAAAACAACTCTTCAACTCTTTATACGTGGTCTGGGTAGACACACCTTGTAGAGCATCACTTTGCAGCCTGCTTAAGACATTGAGATTCTCTGGTAAGTTCAGCAAACAAGTAAAGCCAAACATCCTCAACTTTTACGAGCACTCAGCTCGAAGATGCTGATGAAATACCATTGCTGAAGAAGTTGAAATCACAGTTCAAAACAGAAGAGCCATCACTTCCTCTTCAAATAAAATTTCAGCTGCTTTAACCACATCAACTGACACTTCAATTGCTTTCGGTGGCTACTGATCAGCTGTCATTCCACTGCATTCATACTTATCTTCAACTTTCCATACTAATCTTTCGACAGGACACTTCAAACTGTCAGACTTCAGGTCTTCATCTCTGAACAACAACAGAAACCTGCAGTGATAATCCAATTATTCAGCAGAAACACATGAAGCGATACCTCAGGTTGAGAGCACTCTCTTCTTTGGCACCTCTTTCAAATAATATTTCTTCCCCTAGTCTATGAGGGGCACTGCTTTTTCATGATGGGAACCCATCAGTCTTCATACAGTAGGTGATTTATATGTCAATAGCACCTTTGCTATTTTTCAGCAATGACCTATAACAAAATTAACCTACAGCCAATTTCATCAGATACCCACAAATAAGAAACTTCTGTTAAACAACATTTCAATGGATCACATGGATCTTCATCCATTTCTCGCTCTATGACAGACTGTGTGTGTGAACTCTCCCTCCATGGGCACCATTAAACAAATATGGGAACATCTGAAGACATTTCTGTATGTGTCTTGTGTTTATTAAATATTTTGTTTAGTTTCTGTACACCTAGTTTGCATATTGGTTTTGTTACTGTATACCCTTCACTGCGCTCTTGTGAGTTCTATATGTTCAATGTTCTGTTTTATATTTCAGGACTTTGAAAATGCACTGTTCACATACTGTCTTTTTGTTTACTCATTTGAACTAATACCACTTTCTTAAAAGATTTCCACTTCACCTTCAGCTTATGTAAAATGTCCATTTTAACTTGTGTTTCAGCTTCGTTCAGTGTCTGCATTTGAACCATCAGAACTTTCACTATTTCAACTATTTCAAGTGGTTTCAGAGCTAAATTTCAGCAGAGCAGACACAAACTTTCCTCAGTAAATTCAGTCTTGTGTAGTGTTTTATAAACAATTGCCAAGACCCATCTTGCTTTTATGACAGGATCAACCGAGGCTTTATGAGATGAGACTTTCTTCCAGGATGCAAAACTACATATCAGATATGTACAGACACTGATGTGTTTCAGAGTTTCCAGCCTGAGCTCTGAATGTCAGTAGTTTTAAAACTGGGTTTGTAGAAAGCACATTTTCCTTTAATGATCCGAACAGTAACAAAGGGAGAGGCTTCACTGAAGTACGATCTGCTGGATGTGCTGAAGCATCCCAGAAGATTCAAACTTGTTCCCTTACAAATGAATAACACTGAGGCCAATTTAGTCACTTCCCACTTTAAACACACAAATGGAAGAAATTCCACCTTAGAAGAGTCACAATGATAAAATGATAAAATGTGTGTTCTTAGAACGACATGTACCCTCGGCAGGGTTGTTTACACTTCTTGTTTGCTAAGGATTATGGGTACGATGTTATGAGAGCATCTGACTGACTGGTGGGAGGGCGAGCCTCCCCAGGTGCATGATTTGTGTGCGTGTGTGTGTTCATGTGTGTGGGCGGAAGAGAGTGCTGCCGCCCACGTGGAAGTTGATGCTGCTGTCAGTAGGCAGCCGTCTATTTCTAGTGGCTGCGTGGTGGGCAGGAACGCGTGAGGATCTCTCTGCTTTCTCTCTCTTAATTTCTTGTTCTTTATGAAAGTGTGAAAGCAGTGGTTTAAATCCAAAGTGTTCTTCATAGTTAGAAAGCAAATGAACATGGTTACATAACCATCAAATGTACTTTTGCATACAATAAACACAATGTTTAGCTGCGAGCACACACCAGTATACAGATGATCAAGACAAGTGGTAGTCTTTATCTAACACATGCTATTTTTGCAGCTAACAGAAATTTAAGACTATATTTTCCATAATCTCTGTGGCTTCCTGCCATAAAAACAATGTTAATTCATGGACCTCATCCCTCGCTGACACTGGCATCTTTGGCTTACTTTAACTCTAGCAATGTATTGAGCTGTAAACCAATCCATCAGATTTCCCATTGCAGGTATAGGGTTTCAGAAGGGGGGAGAGGACAATGAAGATGTTTTTTAAAAAAGGTTATAGTACTCTTTTATCCCTGAATTGTGTCTTCTGCTCTACAGCCTGTATGTTGGCTGAGAAGCAAAGCCCAGAGCAAATAAAACTGCACTGAACACTGGCTGCTGCTCCTTAAACAGACTGAGCTGTATGTATTATCATATCTCACTGATGGACATTGTGCAATATAATATATATTCATGTATTATGTTGTATATCATTGCATCAAATATATTCATCATGTTCCTTGACTGGACCATGTAGTATCACATACTGATCTATTGTGTAGCACTGCATCATATCATAGTGTTACATCATGTAATGTCAACTGTCATGCTGTATCCCTGCAATAAGCTGCCTACAAGGTAGTGAGGTCTTCCAGTACCCTTGAAAAGTGTGTGTGTGTGTGTGTGTGTGTGTGTGTGTGTGTGTGTGTGTGTGTGTGTGTGTGTGTGTGTGTGTTTTCTGTGCTGTTTTATCAGCTGTGTCCTTCCATAAATTCTTCTACTTGCAGTAACTCAACCATCAGTCATAGCCATGCTGGACGTCCTCAAGACTCACACACTTGCATGCTTCCAGTGAAAGATACAAATCTGCTCCTGTGGTAAGACAAAACACCACATTTTCCCCATTCATTTTCTCTGGGAGATGGAGCAAGGCAGCATAGAGGAAACAGAGGGAAGACGGAAAGAGGAATTATTTAACCTTTCTGGGTTACCCTTTCATTTCATTTTCAGTGGGTTGTGACATTATACTAACAATTACTGATACCAAATTTAATTCAAGATCGTAAATCCTACTTTATGCGAATGACAAGTTTCATTTTCTCTAAAGAAGGGCTTCTACAATCCCTGGACTTTCACTAACCCTGACCCTGACTGTCAACCTCACGACACAAACTCCCTTTCTAAAAAGTATCTAGGTTAAACATAATAATAATAATAATAACCGTGATATATAATGTCATATAGCTGGGAATCAAATAGAAAAGCTCTCACCACACTTGAAGTTTACATAAATCTTTAGTGGAAACTCAACTGAGCAATAAATTCAAATCTATATCCACTTTACAGTAATTAATGGGTTTCACATTAAAACTACTGACTGAGAAACAACAAATGGTTTCCTAAAAATATTGGAACCTCATCTGGTCTCTCAAAGGAAGTCTTGTAAAAACAAGCCACTTAAAGAGCACCAGAAAACACATTTCAGGGCTACTTGATAGCCACTTCCAGTCTATCACAAAGTGTACTGTATGCATCTGCAGTGAGATGCATGGCTCCAGTCTCTCACACATAGTTATCAGAACAAAGATGTGACTGTGAACCCACATACAGAGGTCTGTAGAATTACTCTTAAGGTGCAATGTAAAGCTCATACTTTGCTCACGCTTGAGTGGTAAGAAACCACTATTCTTTAGTACTTAACATTCAGAAAGATCTGGACCCACATGAAAAGTAGTGACTGTGTTCCATAACGTTACCAAGCCCCTAGTCTCCCCTGTCGACATCACAAACCTGAGTTTGAGGAGAGAGGAGAGTGTCACTTATAAAATTTGACTCAAATACATCACTGGCTGGAATGGAACGACAAATCCAAACACAGAGTGCAATAACATGCAGCGGATACCAAAATACCTGATAAGAAACCTAAAAAAGGCTGCGACACTGTCCAGACTGAATGACCATAGCCTGACAGATGGACCTCACTCTCCAGACAAGCTGAACTTTCTAAACCCAAACAACATGCAAAGACATTCTTTCCAACATTTGGAAAAATATACACTGTAATTTCAATGTCTGGACAACAAGGAGAAATGACTCTTCAATCTGGGCTCTTAAATATGTTACTGCCTGCCACAAAAAAAAATAAAAATGACAGCCAGCAAGAAATATCATTAAGTCAATCAAGCAAATAAACCTTCTTTTACTTTTCTGTAGATAAAATTACACCCGCATAGCTGAATCTTTTGTGTTCCAAATTTTTGCCAGTTTCTTTTTTACTTTTGTTTTTAAATCTTTATCTTAACATCTTTACAGTGCAGCCACAGTGCTTTGGAAACACATCAAGCATCACCAACTAAACCTATTGAATTTAACCGAGAGAGAGTGTGAGAGCGACCAGGGAGGAACAACAGAAAAAGAGAACCAGGGTGGAACAGAGTCCACTGTTTCCTCCCCATCACCCAGTAGGAGTAGTGACCTAAAAATAAACCTGCAAGGACACCATATGCTCTTCTCCTCCTCAGTCTCTCCTCCTCTTCCCTCCCTTGTACACTACCAGCTCTAACATCTCTCATTTTCTCTTCTCTCTTTTTCCATTCTTCTATTTTCTCTTTTCTCTATTTTCACCCCAACTTGACAGAGGTGGCTCCAGCTAACAATGTGTGCACTGTCCACTGCTAAGAAATTAGATATTGATCTCCTTACACTGTCCACTGGTAAAAATGCCCAAAATGACAGTGGCTTTGAATGTACAGTCAAGTTACAAGATTGGACGTCAATGATAAACAGCTCTGCCGATCGACGCCAAGGAGCAGAGCTTTCTCCTACGACCATCAGTCAATCAGCTGATCAATGTGGAGCCCGTCCTGACATCCCCTCCCTCAGCCAATCATGACTCTGTTATTGAGTGCCCCATCCACCAAGCTCCCAGCCCCCATTATCTAATCCCGATCGCTGGAAACAGAAATTCTTGGCGTATTTTTCCTTCTGGTGATGGCGTGTTTTTCTAACCTCTTTGGTTCATTCTGAGGGCAAAGGTGAGGAAAATAATAAAGCCCTGGAATCTCTCATTTCCTGTGTGTGTGGACTAGCTTGCATGCTGTGTTATGTTACATAGTCACTGTTTTTACATTCACTGTAACTACTGGAGCCCGGAGGTCCTTGAAGGCATACCAGGCCTTATAAGTCACCCTCGGGTGAGACAGGGTGTTTGTGTACAGTCATGGTATGCAGTGGTCGGTTATTTTTTTTTCTGTAAAATCCAATCAGCCTTAGTGTGTGTGAAAGTCAAAATGGAACCCGTCTTATCTATTCCTGTGCATTGCTTTGATTTTTCACAAAGAAAACCACAGCGGCCCACAAAGATGACCTTGTGATGAAGCACCGTTGAATGTTTGCTTGTTCACCTTTTTTGTTGTGCAGAAATGGAAAACTGTTGAACAAAAGAATGTCTTTTGCTAATGTGCTCCTTTTCAGAGGTGGTTGTCGCACACTGAAAAGACAATCTAAATCATCTCCATCTCCAGCTTTTTTCTTTCCCATCCTGTGTTCACACTGAGGATAGAGTGTGAATCCTTTCCTCTGTCCTCCAGCACTGTCTCTGCATCCGCATTTTACCTATCTATCCCTCACAGCTATTCGTCAATCCATGTGTGAAGCCGAGCAGTCGAGGAATGTAGGACAGCTGTAGGAGCTACAAAACCACTTCTCTCTGCTTTGCCCTCAGGGATGCTGCACTTTCAATGGGAATATTGGGCTGATCACCCATGCCCTCATACTCCTTCCCTGTTGTTTCTCACTATGATTCACATGGCTAAAATAACCCTAACAGTTATCATTGTGCAATACTTAAGACAATAATATGTGATTTCTCATAACAAGATAAGATAAAATGAGATAGACTGAGAGATGTGGCTGAACTATTAGATCCAAGGACAGACCATGTCAGTCAGTGTGTGTCTTTTCAATATTCCACTTTGTCCTCCTTTAGGCAGCTCAAAGGCAGTGAGACAAAAACGAACTACACATAATTATTTCCGCTCTACTTGTATGTAAATCTCAAATACCTGTGCTACTGTTAGATCAAATGAAAACATCGAACTGAGGATTGTCAAAAGACTAATGGAGGCTCTTATATTGACTGGGATTTTCATCCTCATCACTTGGCCACAATGATAATGTGTACAGTCAAATTACTGGTTTGATGAAGGCTTTGAGGCAGAAAGTGAAAAAAGATTAGAAGTTATTTCAAAGCAGCCACCAGATGAACGCTAAAATCAAAATATGCAACAGCTTGAGAAACTGGTTTACTTGTTTACATCAACATTTTGCTGAATAAATTCCTCAGATGAGAGGCCTCTTTCATGATGTTAGCATAGTTATGCCTTTTTCAAGTGTGTTTGACTTTGCAGACATCAAACCACTTTCTCTTGTACATGACAAAAACATCCACACACATGTAGAAAGCCGCTGCTGTGTAACATATATCCAAGTCTATCTTAAAATGCCATTAGATAATCCTAATAAGAACCTCATTCTGCTACGTGTGCTAAAATTCCCATTGAATGTAACTGAGTAATCCCCTGTCCTCAAATGTCTGAGCTGTGGTGTGAGAGAACGTGCGGACAAAACGGTGTGAGTGCGTGTGTATTTGAACGTGTGTGAGACAGAGAGTGAGTGAATGTGTGAGTATTTCAACACGTGTATACAAGTGTTCCATGCAGTCAGAGATTAATCCTCCAGTGTGCATCAGTGACGTCGCACACCAAAACAAAAACAATAACATCTATGGTGTGATGCTGGCAGCGGTCACCGTGACAACTGATCCTTCTCGACAACAGTGTAGGGGGATTAGGTATGACAGACACGGCCAGCTTACCGGACAGGAGGTCATCTCCTGTGTGTGTGTTTGTGTGTGTGTGTGTGTGCAGTGTAACTTTTAAACACAATAAAAGGAGGGAGAGGACACAAAAAGAATGAGGGATGAAAAATGAAAGAAAAGCCAGACACAGACATTGTGCAGTTCTGGGGCTAAAAAGACATAATTCCAAGCTTTTGACGGATCCATGGACACAGAGACGACATGAATGATAGATCGATTACAAATTCTTAAAACAATTTTCACTTGAAATATATGATATCATCTATGTCTTGTGGCAGATATTTTGAGACAAGATTAGATTCAAATGAACATCTTTGTACATGTTTTTGTTAGAATGTCCTGGTTTTCATCTTTTTCAAGATGTAGCTGAAACCTGGAGCTTCATCTCCCTGCTTACATCAGTCTAACAGATCACCCTACTGGTACAACCCATAGAAGCTGAGATGGTGAGACATGATGACCCATCTGTGCCACAGTATCCTGGTTTCTCCTGGAGCATTACAGGTAGTATATCCAGATTTCTCAAAACAAGGACAAAACCTTATCCAGGTTTCTGAAACTGTACGTAAAACATGTGCAAACACACTCTAAGAACCTCATCGTGACTAAGCCACATGTAAACGCACTCAGTATTACTGACAAAGCACCTATCTGACGTCTTTTCAACAAATATGAGAGATGTTCTATTATTCTCATGCTCAGTCTGTGTCAGCCCAGCTCAGCTGCAGAGCAGCCGCCCAACACTACACTGCTGTTTCAGCCTACACTAGTTAATTGGAGTTAATGTCTTTGTTCATCGTCTGTGAAGTGAAAACATCAGATTTCCACACAGTCAGAGAAATGTGCATACTTCTCATAGTTCAAAAAAAAAAAACCCTCTTTCCTGATTGGCTGCTGACAGCTGGAGACTCAGTCAAACTGGACAGCAGGAGAGGAGGTTGCACCAGTGTCTGGTTCAAAGTACTTTAGCTGACTTCATTGACAGTCAGCACTGGAGCAGCTCACAGAGTCGCACTGCCCTCCCTTACCAACGCCCGGCTCTACTTCCATCAGTTAGTTTTGTGTTTGTTTTTTGTTTTTTGTTTGTTTGTTTTGTTTTGTTTGTGGTTGGTTATTTTGAGACGGTGTGTGTAATTTTTAAAGCCTGTAACTCTTTTGCTCTGTGTACAATGACACAGCATAAAGTGCAGTGATTTGACTGACAAAATGTGAGTCGACGCAGGATCTTCTCCACTGATGCTAAATCTGTGGCCAATCAAATACGAACAAGAGCTAATTATGTCTGCTGTGATAACCTTTCAGCATTCCACAGCAGTCCACATCACAAAATATCCCACCTGGACTGTTAATGCCTCCTACCCGGTGAGAAAAGCAAAACAAAACTAAAAACAGGCCCAACTACCTCAGCATCTCCTCATAAACTTCTACCTCAGCAGCACCAAGAGCACACACACACACACACACACACACACACACACACACACAAGCTGTAGAGCAGAAAACTGCAGAGACCTGCACACAAAGCGTGACCAAGACACAACTATGTAATCTGGACATTCTCTACACTAACTGTATGATAAAGAGGCCAAAAGCATCATCAAAGACTTGGTAGACCCTGGACACCCCCTGTTTGTCCCTCTATGTTCTGCTGAAGCTACACAACAATAAAAACACACAAACTGAACAGCTTCTTTCTAAGAGCTACAACTGCACCAACCCCCACCAGACCTCTGCACCCAGCAGACTGAAGAATAATAAGTGTGTGTGTCAGCATTTTTTGCTCACTACACCTCCTTAACTTGAACTCTTTATTTTCTTTTGTAATAGTGTAGTATTTTGAAACAATGTTAGGTTTAATTTTGATTTTATGTTGTAAACCTGTGCTGTGTTTTGGTGTCTGATTAACCTTCAGACTCATGGATCTGTTGTTCAAGTGGACTTCCTGGACCAGAATTTATTGTCTCACCAGTACCTTTATTTGTCAGCAGACAGTAGAGAGACAGACAGGAAGTGAGGGGAAAGGGAGCAGGGTGTGAGCAGCTGGACTCACATTGAGTTTAAATAATAATAACTTAAAAGCTCAGCTATCAAGAAGTTGGTCCCTGCTGTTTTTAAATGCAGAGCTGTTTTGGTCTGAAAGCCTACCAACGCTTTACAACCTGCTCTCCATTATAAGTTCAGGTAATAAATGGTGTTTTATTAAAAATCTGACACTGGCCAGTCAGTGACATCCCCCTCCACCCCCAATATTTATAGTAGTCTGATAATACAGTCAGTATCATTTATCAGACATTTCTTTACCACAAAATATTTGTTTTGTTATTTTATGTGTTTATATATAAAATGAATAGTGGTCATAATACTGTATTTGGATGTTTATTATTCTCAAGTACTGTTATCAGTCGAGTTTCAGCTTAAATGTGTTCAGTAAAAGAAAGAAAGCATCGCTGACTCAGGTCAGAGGATCAATATCACACCACAACAGAATTGTGGTTCAACCGCCACACTGGTTACAGCTGTGCACACTGACACAGGACTATGTTTAATTATTAGTAGTATTATTAGTAATACTTACTGTACTATTATCTTACAGGTTTTTAGTTGTAGCTCTCCAAAACCCACACACTGCCTCAGAGGTTCTGTTGTCAAGCCAAGACAAAAACAGTCTGGCAGGAAGACACAGCACCTGATATCTGTAGTAGGTTTTGGCTTAAGGGTTGTGAAACTTCATGATATTTAATATCTCAGCGCAAAGTCCTGACTATAGGCAGCGTCAAGCTGTACCTGCCATCAGAAATTCATCTCAAAGTAACACTAGTCATCATGCAGGAAGAAGAGCACCCCCTGCCACGGCAAGGAGGCAGGATTCAGCCAGTGCATGTTCATATTTGGCAGGGAAGCCAGCTGGAGAGTGTGTAACAGAACTGCCTGCATTATGAGATGTTTTCACAGCGGTGTGGGACACAGTAGGGCTGTATTAATACTGCATGGAGGGGAAAAGAGAGAGAGAGAGAGAGTGTGTGTGTGTGTGTGTGTGTGTGTGTGTGTGTGTGTGTGTGTGTGTGTGAAAATGCGCATCTTCACCTGCACACATGCACATGTGTGCGTTAAAGCGTGTTTATAGCGTGGGTGAATGAAGCAGTGGATCATTAGTTTACCTGAGGTTACTGTTATATGTTGTATTATTAAGGCTGCAGGAGTGATTGTTGTCAGTCTGATCAAACAGTCTTAAATAAAGTTGTTCACAACATATTATCTAAGCCTGCTAAAGCCCTTGTGCTCCTACTTAAAATTCAGTCTTCCACAGCAACTTCCTCACTTCTATTTCCGACACAGAGCTCAGCAGCTCCCACTCATCTCCTCTGCTCTCCTCTCTCCACTTTCCTCTTCAAATGTTTTCTAGCTATGCAGTTCTCTCAGTCTTTCTCTCCATCTGTCTCTCTTGTGAGCTCTTGAACCTCCAATATTTGTCTAGAGATACTCTGCCATTCTCTCTTATCCTCTCTCTCTCTCTCTGTTACCTCTTTTGTGCTAGTAACTCGTCATTTTCCTCTCATTTATGCTCTTATTTCTTAGGAGTGTCTCCTCGTCTCTGTCATTGTTCTGACTCATGAGTCCTGTTGAGTTGTCTGTGTGAACCACAGGGCAGACTAGCCCCTTACATTTAATGAGCAATTCAAGGAGAGAGCTGAAAACATCCACCTTTTACAGTATGACAGATATTTTCTCCTGCGGCATCAAAAGTCCAGTCAAGGAAATGAACCACGCATCCATTCAACTTTGACTGTCTTAAATTAACTTCAACTGTATTAAGTATGTTTTATGTTTACAGTCTTTTTGTTCATCCTCCATCTTTTCCTTTCTCTCCCTCTCCATCTACTCTTTTACAAAGCCCTTTCATCAACACAGTGAAGATGCGCAGGGTTCAGAGGTCAACCTGGGAGCTTAGTCGACTCGCTGCCGCTGATTCACACACACACACACACACAGATCTGTTGAGCCTCACTACAACACTAAAACTCTGTCATCCATCTCACGTGTCTGATGCAGCAGATACGCTCCTGTTTTAATCAGTCAATCAGTGTTTTAATCAGGGCACCTTAACTCCTCTTATGTGGCACTGAAGCTGCTGCTCTGCTGATCACTCGGCACTTTCCGTGCAGACACAGTGTTATATCACAGTACACCAGAGCATCAAAATCTGTGGTTCAGTGGGTGTAAATATAATGTTTACTGTAAATGTGGAAAACCTTTATCATAATACAATATCTAGTCTCAGGATATAAATGATTCTTTAACTGAACCACTAATCTGAGGGGAAATATAGATAGTATATATAGTATAGTATATATATTTTACATATTTTACATACGTATACCAACGAATATCCCGACATTTCCCACAATGCTGGAGAAATCCATGACCAGTGGAAACTGTCCACTAAGTATCACTATGCACCACTATGCATTGATAATGTTGGAATTGTTCCCAGTGACGAGTGGTGCAACAAATGTCTATGAGATGACACCTGTGCTATTTGCTAATGAAGACCACATCAAAAAAAGCTGATGAGTGGATGTTTCAGTGATTATCTTGTCACAAATAATATTAAAGTGTCTAAGGACAGACGGTGTTGTAGCTGTACAAGTTCTAAGGAAAATTCATGATTTTAGGCAAAGTAAATAAAACATAAAAAAATTTAGATCATACTGTATCACAGCTATTTACTTTGCTGGAGGTTAATTACAGGAAAAGCATTAAATGTGTGGTATAAAATATAGTGCTGTAGATCTCCAGGGAGTGATAGGTAATGACATTACAGACTTTAAAACAAGCTAGAAAGACAAATAATCTTTAATCTCTAACTACTTCAACATGAGTCACACTCACATGGCATATGCCTCTCACTGAAACATGTTCTTCAGCCATCAGTGCTTTGCCACAGCCGCAGCTACACCCCTCACCCCATACTCAAATTTCATAGCCACACTTACATCCACCTGTAGGCTCTGAAGTCGGCTTTGTACTTTGTTACTGCTTGTTGTATAGCATTGAAAATCCCCTCCCCTGCACCATTCCATCGTGAGATAGCTGGGTCTGCATCTGGCAAGTTCTTTAACTTTCCATACCGATGATCTGACATCACAGCCATTGGCCTCAGTGATTGGTCAGATCGGGTCTGTCTTTTTTGTAAATTAATTAATGCAATTCGGGTTCAGGTTGGGGTAACCTCTAGTCAGGCCTTGGTTCCAAATATCAATACTGTATATATTCTGCATCTATATATATATGTAGATACATAGATAGATACTTTATTTATCCCCTAGGGGAAACTTATGTGTGTATATATATATATATAAAGTCCAGGTGAGTTGTCTGACCTCTGTTTATGACCTTCGTCTATGAACATCGCCAACAGCATCCTGTGTCATAAAAACACAAGTCAGTTCCTACCGTCATGGTTGGGGTTTCCCAGCGTCCATGGCTCATCTGAGTCAAAGTGTGTGTCACCTCCGATTCCTGGCCCTGGGAAGTACGCGTGAGCCAGGAAGCCACCCTCGCCATCAAAGGGCGAGCTGTCACCATGGAAACCTGAAGCAAAGATGATGGTGATGTCCACGTCTTTCTTGGTCCTCTCCAACTCACTGTAGGGCACAGCCTCAAAGCGCAGTGGCGTCACGTTTTGCCAAACGTCAAAGGCTCGTCGAATGGCATCATGGGTCTCCTCAGCACCCACCTTGGGCGTCACGTTCTTTATACTGAAGGGACATGAGATGAAGAAAAGTTAGAATGGGAAAACACAAAGGTCTCTGTCCAACACAACCAGATCATCACGCCTCAGTAAGCTTCTCCTTCAACTGTCAGGATGAGAACATCTGTTGTAAATTGGTCTGAGAAGACACTTGGGTTCTGCAAGCGTTTGATATAAAAAAAACACACCTCAGAGTAGCTTTTTCTTTCTTTTCTGTCCAAAGAAAGAACAGAGTCTAATCAGGCAGAATAAACAGCTCCAGCTCCTCTGAAGCTACAGATATGGTGGCACAGAAAACAACACACTCAGTTTATAACTGTTACCAACACAACAGCTGAGAAAGGAGGAAACTGCTGGATGTCAATCTCTGAGATCACACCGCTAGAAAAAAAAAAAAAACTGTCACTATCACTGTTTTCTCCACATGCTGCCATTTCACGCTCATCCTGCTCACCAACAGAGAGCTAAATGGAGCGATTTGCCAGAGGAAACAGCTGACTCCTCTCCTGCCGGCTTCAACTGGCTGCAGGTGTGGCAAGGAATTTGCCTCTGGAATTTATTTTCTAATTAAGGATTATCAACAGCCCAGTGCCTGCCGAGAGCCCCACTCTAGGAAAAGTCTCTCCACTTTATTTGCTCCAAAAATATCTCAGTTCCACTCTGTCACGTTCTCTCCTGGGACAGATGGATAGGTGTAGTTTACATCATCCATTCACAAGACTCATACTGTGTAATTGTGCTGGTAGCTCAGACTCTGACCTAGGTGGAGAGTTGGTTGGCTGATGTTCAGTTGATAAGAGCAGTAAATAAAGTACAAAACAGCACAGAGCCAATTTCTGATTTTCCCTCTTCTCTCTCAGATGTTTGAAGTTGATTTAAGAATTCCCTTTTTTCCTCTATTCTTTGTTACTTTTTTCATGTTAGTTCTTAACAGTTTCTCTGTCATTTTCCATAAAAGGAATAAATATCATCAGAGCATCATGTCTTTGAGTACTGCTCCTGGGTAGGCTTCTGCAAGGCACATTTATATAATGCATGTGAGCTCAGATTAATTTCTGAATCAGTGAGAACGGAAGCTATGAAATATAAATAAAGTGCAGTGTTTATTGAAGATGTTCTGATTGCTGATACCAAATCACAAACTGCTCCTCTTCCTCTATTTTCTCGTCCACGACTGACTTCCTGACAGCTGAATAAAGATGTGTTTACTTTAATTACACTCACAACTTTTGGCAAAACTTTCATTTAAAGCTAATGTTTTTGTGTTTTGGCAGAGCTGAGCCCTGCAGACACACACAGGTCTCATAAAGATATAGAATTTGTGTAATTTTAAAATACAAACCCAAAGAAATGTATGTGAATGAAGAAACAGGGTTAGCAGCAGGGATGGTGGAGTCACCAGCACCGCAGAGGTAAAAGACAGAAAGTCTGCACACTTCCTGAAATCAAATTTGATGCTTTTTGAAACCTCCACAGCAGAATGAACTGGAGCTGTGTGATATGTATTTAATCTATCATCATATCAATAGGGACATCTTTACAGCACATGCACGTGTAGTAATTTGCTCCAGTATTAATGTAAGAATGTTTTAATTGTTAGCAAACCTTCTCACATGACAAATATTGAGTGTGGTGGGTAAAACAGTTGCTAATTCTACATTACACTGGTGCAGATGAGCATAAATGATCCCAAATTAAACTTTGCATAATTTTTACATTTTGCGGACAAAGCTACAGTAATTCCCACTGCCTGTGCGCGTGTGATGACATTAACAACTAACCAGAACTCTTTATCAGAGAACAAGGGTTTCACAGCAGTGAATCAATTAGTCATAACCTATGGTGGCTCAAGCTGATAGCAACAACAACCATGTTATGCCAGCTAATTTTTTAAATTTTATGATCAGATTTGTTGTGAAAAACAATGTGTGTGTCCTCAACTGTCCAACAAGAAGCATGAGCAGTAAATGCTAACATCTCAAGATGAGCACCGGCAAACCCTCAGACACAATCCTGAACATCAACTGAAGCAGTGTTGTGTGAATGCAATGGTTGTCTTTGTTGTCTTTCCTCAGATTAAAATGGAGAAGGGTCTCCTTGAGTACATGTCCTTGTCCTGCTCTGTCTGAACGGCCTTAGCCACAACTGTGGCCACTCCATTCGACTCTATTACCAAACTCACTGTGTGTGTGTCCTGTTTTATAGGTGAGACGGATAAAGAGAGAAAAACACATGCAGGGAGAAGACAAGAAAAGAAAGGATCCAACCTGCTCTGAGGCCATATCAAATATTAAACTCCATGCTGCGAGGTGATAATGATTCCGGATGCAATTCATGTGCTATAATAGTACCTGCATGCAGGGAGAACAGTAGGCATGCCAAAGCTAATTAGTGCCTCCCTACAGCAAGTACTGCATGTGGCTACATGGAAACTAGCACACGCCTGGGGAGACTACATTTGTTATACTTTCAAAATGCCAGTGTTGTTTTCCTAAGATTATTTTTTGGGCTTTAGAGTTTGAAGAAGAAAGAAGGAAGTTTTAGAGGAGACGTGAGGACATGATAAGGACTCCAGCCTGGATTCAAACCCACAACACTACAGTTTTACAGCTGTACCTCACCCAAAGAGTCACCAGGAGGAAAAATACATACAAACGAGCCATGTGTACCTGCTTACTTCAACTTCAACTCAAAAGAATAGTCAGCAGAAATATGCTTATTCACTCTCTCAGCAGCCAGATTTCTGACTAGTTAAATACTTTTAAAAAACAAGAACATTCAAAGATTCAACAACAAACCAACTCACGGGTCCAGCTTTGACGCGCTGTCCTCACTGTCCGTCCGCGTGCATAAGCTGGATCTTGGTTCTACCTCCAAATAAAGTGGCTTAGATAATCAAACTAAATGGTAGGTTTGTTTACAGCCTGTTTGTTGTAGTTTCCTTGCTATAGTGGAGTCCCCATTCACAGACACGACAAAGTTATGATAACCAATGGCCAAAAATATGAGATCAAACTTATAATAAACCAAGTTATCCTTTACGGAAATCTGCATCTTATGTTAATGAAGACGAAGTTTCCCAAAAGCAGTAAAGATACTGGTGCAGTAATGATTTATCAATATTTCCCAGCTCATTTCCTGGAAACTTTCCTCATAATTTACAAAATTATAGCTGGTATTTGTCTGTTAATTTACAAGGATATTTCCAAGAGAGGCCAATTTGGTACTAATTTGTAATTATAAGGGAAATGAAGAAAGAGTTAGTTGCTACAGTTATTGGGAGTGTGCTGGTTATATTCAGAATGTTAAGGGAAAAAAAGGGAAAAATGCTTCATAAACAGATGCCAGTATCCATCAGAGTTTCCTAGAAAGTCAAACAAATTCTTAATATGGATTCTTCATGACTTTAAGCTGCAGTTAATGACAGACAACGAGCAGGTACTTAATAACTGTAGCAACTAACACTTATAATTATTATTATAATTATTACCAAACTGCGTCAGTTCTTGGAACTATCGCAGTAATTTACAGATAAATTCCAGCCAGTTTTTAGGAAACCATGAGGAAAGTTTCAAGGAAATTAGCTGGAACATCAGGACCTGTAAAATAAAGTGTTACCAAGATGTGCTCCATTCTCTAACTACCTCCACTGCACTGATCTGAGATAAAAGGAGCAGCTGCAGGCACATCTGACTGCTGACTGGAGGCCAGGCACACGTCCATGTACAACACACACACACACACACAAAACGCACACACACGCACACACACACACACACACACACACACACACACACACACACACAGAGTGAGAATGCTCCTATCCTATTACATAACCCTAATCTGTCAAAGAGCACCCTCTGCCCTCCACTGGGGTTTCCTCCTCTCAGCTCATCTCTTTCTCAGCAGCTGCTTCTCATCCAACACTCCTCATTTCCACCCATCTACTCCTCCTCTCTTGATCACACTTGCTCATTTCCCTCTTTTCTTCAAATCTGTGCCGGCACAGATGAACCAAGTACTGACGAAACTACTTCCACCCAATCCCAGCGTCATATTTTAAAAAGAAAAATTCACAAGCATGGACATGGACAGTTCTGCCATCAGTGATATACAGTCCTACTTCATCTGTAGGTCACTGATCCACTAGATTATATTCAGCATGTAATACTGCTTATACATTTATCCTCAAGGCAGAGCAGAAATAAAAAAAAACAGGGCCACTTCTTGAGGATTATCCTGTGGAACATGGAGCTGGGGGCAGGCGACAGTATAGTCTGTATAAAATATTACAGAAACTGGGCTATAGGCCCCAATAAATCATCTGAGAAATATTATATAACCTAAGCATGTTGTCCTATACATTATTACTCATGGAGCTGCATGTCAGAAAATTTGAATTATGAAACTGATGATGCGGTGCATCTATGGCTCTTACATGTACACTCTTCTCGCATTTGTGCTGGTTTTTCTACAGTCTGAGATTTAAAGAACATGGTCTGTGCTGTGTGTAAAGGTTACAGGTTAAAGAGAAGCTGAACTTTGGCTGAACCATTGATTTTGCAATTTTCTGTCCATTATATAAGATCAAATATTGACTGTTCAGTAGTTGCTCTCTTCCTCCACAGGTGGGAAATGTGGAAATGTTCAAACAGGCTACAGAGAGGAAGTATACAGTCAATATTTCTGCCAAAATGTTACAGTTTTAAATAGCCTGTCACATCAACGGGAGATGAGGCAAGAGTTTTAAAAAAGGCAAATGTGGAGGACAAGAAAGGCGCAAGAACTGCCTGAAAAGAAGTAGCAGACCTTTTTTCTGTCTCTGCAAAGAATGTGGATCTTAATGAAAAGGTCAATGACACTGGTTAAGTCCTGAAGCCATGTTTGTGTGTACAGGCCTCTCTGTGTGTGTGTGTGTGCGTGCGTGCGTGCGTGCGTGCCTGCGTGTGTGTGTGTGGATATCAGTTGTTTCTTTGTGGCTGGTGGCCTACACTGGGTGAATCTGATGGGCAGCGATCGTTTGTGCATCTGGAATCTTCTGTGAATGTGGGGGTGGTTATAGGGATCGGAGCAAAGTTGGATTTTTCTGATATGCTAATTTAAAAAACTTGACAATACAAATCTTGATAAACTGAATCCACCCACCTGTATGTGATATGTTTGTGCTGCCACTTCTGCCCTGTGAGGGCATACCGCCGTTTCCTCACACTGAATTTGGACGCACCCCCTATCTGGTCAGGAACCCCACATCTGGGTTTCTTCATCCACCTACAGGAGAGTGGAGAGGGGACCACCGATCAGCACTGACGGTATCAGTATCCATCATACTAAAGGTATCATCACAGTACATTTTTATAGAGGGATATAAGCTAATGACATGATGAACAGCGGCAAACTGTAATGATGAAACACAGTCATTCATTTAAAGTTATCTGTATATTTGTATGTAGAAGACATGGATAATATACAAAACACTTACATGATAATACATGAATTCACTAAACACAAAAAATGTGATTTCTCATATTTCCCACACAGTACACAGGTATACTGACAAATTCATATATACAAAAGACACCTCACCTTATTGTGTTATCGCTACATCAACAAAGAGAAGCAGAGGGGAAACAAACAGGCAGACAGTTAGCTTTTCACACTCACTCAGTTTCAGCCCAGTAGTTGGACAGATGTTAGTCTGCTTTCACATCACCAGCCACCACACTACCATGTTACAGTTCAGTGACCAATTTAAGCTCAGTGCTATTTGTAGCAGGGATGGTATTTCAATATTGGGGACAAATGTCAGTTAACACTGTGATAGTGATCTGCAGGTAACAAGACATCTTGGTAAACAGGGTAAAACCTGGATTCCATTTGGCTTAAAAACATTAATATCATCAGGTTTTTATCACCTCATAATTAGATGTATAATCTTCTCATGTTCAGGTGGTTTCATCCTTCTCTATATCCCTTTCAGATGGAGTCAAGAGAAAGCAGACCTTGTCCCTGCTCTACTTTCTCCTCCACTGAGTATCAGTACTTTGGCATTTTGCAGCCTTTGTTCTTACAGCAGAGGTGTACTCTGGATAAAAGGCCCCTTTGATCAAATTAAAAACGCCCCACTTAAGCCATGTCAGGGTAACTTTGTGTCTGCGTAAAGAAAGCTAAACATGGGCCGAGTGAAAGTCTCAGACACCATTTTTTCTCCATTTTCACAGATCTAAATAATAAAATGCAATGAATAACTATAACAATATTAGCTCTTCTTTTACCACTGCTTCTCAGTTTACTGTTTTTCATTCCTCATGTAAAGCATGTATCTGTGCCTTAGTGACTTCAATTTTCATCTTGTAGTCTTTATCAGATGATGGAAACCAAGCATTGATAAAAGCAACAGTATATGTGGTGCCTAAATCAGCCTATTTGGCTGACATTTTGGTATTTCAATAATTCATCTTATGAAAAAGTCACTTGTTTGAAAGTCTATCAACTAAATTCCCAAAGTTACATGCACAAAACATTTGTTAATTTATCCACACTAATGACTGACATGCAAGCCAACACAAGAAATGAATATTTAAACTGAGATATATGTGCATTCAACTAGATTAATTGAATCTGGTTCAGATTTGATAAATTCACCCATTATTTTCTTACTGTTTGAAGAAACGCATCATGAGGTGAACACAGCTCATACAGTAGCATCTTTAAAGGTGTGACTCACTCTATAGTGTTGCTGTCCAGAGTCCCTGTGACATTGAGGCCGTAGCGGCGCTGCATGGCAGCGATAGCGGACTGCATGACTCGGGCAGAACGCAGCACTGACATTCTGGGGTCTGCAGCAGGGAGGTAGCCATACCTCTGGAGCCATGCCTACAAACAGAAACATGAAGACAGAGAGAAAACACTTAGATGTTAGAGCACTTTGTTTCCAGCTCAGAGGACGATGACACAAAAGTTCAACATTGTGGAAAAGAGTTAGATCAGAAGACCAAAAACACTTTCATGTCTTTACAATTAATATTAAATATATTGTCTAGCTATGGTAAGGTAACAAAATCTGATTATCAGCATCTTAAGATGTAAGAACATCTGATAGAGCCGACACGACGGAGGAGTAACTGGTTTTCCCAGTCTGACTTCACATGTCACTTTCTCCTTAAAGGATCATGAATGTTACTGAACAAAGACACTCAGGACTCTCCTGGATCATGTAAACACCTTGTATGTTTATGTTGTGGCCTCCACCCATGGGCCTTGTTTGCCTGGGAGGAGGTGGCAAAGGTGTGACTCAGAGTGGGAGTGAATCTAAAACTCTTTGTTGTTACAGTTGTTAACTAAACGCGTCTCCGCAGCTACTGAACTTTGTCAAAACTGATGCTGAATTTAACAGTGAATTGATTTAACCTGCAGATTCTGTATTCACTGTTCTCAACAACAAAATCTTCAGCTCTCGCCGCTGTCAGCGGCTCACATAACAAAGAAATTTAAGCCCTGTGATTGGATAGTTCTTGCCTTAATACACCTTGGGAATCATAGTTAATTTCTCCCTTTAAGGTTTGTTTTGTCCACAAGCTTGTAGCTTTGACTTTCTATCAAAGGAGCAGATATATTGTACTGCAGTTGTTAATCCTTTGAATTGATAATTGAAGCAGGAGAGTTTCATGTTGGTCCAGACTCTTGAGTCACCAACATTGTCTATGGGAAGCAGGAGTGTCTGGAATAACTCCTCATATTTCACAGCTGTTAACAGCCTCCATTGATTGCATTGTTTGAATAAGCACCTTTTATTTTTTATAACTCATCTTGAGTTGCTCTTATAAAAATGTTTTTAATGCTGCTCTCTTTTCATGTTTTTTATGATTTTATGTCACAAATATTGTGCCCTGTGTATAACGTGCCTTTTGTTGTTTTTAATGTGACCTGCATCCTGATCTATGGAGTATGATATTTCGCTTCCATGTATCATGAAATGAATATTATGGTAGTGACAAATAAATCTGATTCTGATTCTGATTCACAGTGACGACAAAACACCAAGAAACAGTGGAGCACATAACAGTAAAACCACAACTTTTTTCATTTTCATTTTTTATTGGTTTATGTACTAATTTAAGAAACAAGATTTGACATGCTAATACGTGATTAATATGTCAAACATTTGGACATAGCTAAGTTAGCTGTTATGCTAAGTTACACTATTAAGCTACTGGCTGCAACTTCTTATTTAGCATACAGACATGAGAGGTATCGGTTTTATCTAAATCTGAGCAAAAAAAAAAAAAAAAGGCAAAGAAGCAAAATCAAACTATTCCTTTGAATGTGAGGTGGAAAAGCAGTGAACAGTTTGATTTACTGGACCAGATTTTAAAAATGTGTATGGGACAATGTTTTTCTTTCAACACCTGCCACTTAAGTTCCTCACAGCAAGGTACTTACCCACACCTGGTCTGGTGAGCGGCTCAGAGCCCATAGTACCAGAGTGTGAGGTCGCAGGTCACCAGATGTGAATTTATAGTTTTGTATTTTTGCATGAGGAGAAGATACACTCAGCAAAATTTCCCTGAGTAAATGAGGGTAAACTACTTTCTGTTCTATACACCATTTAAAAGTCATCAAGAAACAACTTCATATGAGTGCCAAAGAGACATACAGAAAAAGTAACACACTGAAAGACACTTTTTCCCCCAGACATTTGTGTAAGGAAAAGGGCATGAGCAGAAAGAGAGAAATCTCTATAGCACTGCACAGAGCAGAATGTCATCTGTTATCATGTCATTTGGCTTGTCAGTGAAAAGGCTTTAGTGTAATGGAGCTTTCAGAGTCTGTATAAAATCCTGCCAGGAGGAATCACAGCTCAGGTCTTTGGACCAGGCAGAAGAGGGATCGGCCGGGCTTTCCCACACGAGAGGCTTTAAGGATTTGGATAGTCCCAGCCTGTCTGTATCCTCTCAGTCTTTATCATAAAAATGGTAAACACATTCACCAACTGCTGAATTTAGCAACTCAAAGCTAACCATTAAAAACCACAAAGAGAGCAAAATTGTACTGTTTCAAGTGTAGAGGAAAGACACGAAAACATCGGCCTACAATCTCAAAGAGCCAATGAACTCCGAGCCGTAAGCCTGCATGTCTGCCTCAGACCTTATCATTCGAGCTGCTTTAGTCATGATGGAGGCCTGCTGTTCAGGTTCGCACATGCACACTGATAGTGAAATTCACTGAACATGGAGGGAATCATGGTGTGAGAGTGAGCAGAGAGAACACAATGAAAGGTAAACCATTACCCAGTGCTTGAACAAATGTGAGTTTACATCTTCTGCTACAGTGAGTGAGCCTCGCGTTCAGCTCAAAGCAGGAACAATCAGATCTACAGAGAACCTGCTGGACAATCTTTTTCATAAAAAAAAGAGGCCTGGTGCAGCTGTATGAGATGGCAACCTTCACTACTTTTAGTTGTGGGAGTGATACTCAGATAACATTCAAGTGGAGGAAGTTTAAGAATAATGTTTCACTCCTGGCAGTGTCTACATGTAGTAGAGGGAAGCACAGGCCCCTGAACACTGTACTGAGTGTGCAGTGGCCAGTGAGTGCCAGAACCCAGCACTCAGGGCTGAACAAGAGTAAATAATAAAATACACTCTCATTGTTTATTTATGTATTATTATTTAGACATTTTAATTGATAAGAAAACTAAATGGGATTCAAAACAACTGCGATACTATATGTAATGTGGGGACATTTTGAGTGAATATGATGGTAAAAGAAGAATCATTCAGTTCATTCCCTGAACTGTAACGTCACTTGTAAGACCAGAAAAAAAGACTGCTACTTTTAAAGAAATAGCTTAACACTAACAAAAGCTTGATGTCATGCATGTCCAATAAATATTTTCCTAGAAAGCAAGTGGAAAAGACTGATGCAAGTTATGGTACCTGGAGACTGTTGAACTGGTACATTTACTGTCAAACAGTTCTTCAATCAGAGCACAGCAAGGCAACTCAACATACAGAAATCGAATTGTCTACAGGCAAGCAAACTATTCAGCCTAGACTGAGAAGTTTCTCAATAGTATTTCAAAATTAATAATTAATGACATAGTATTTACTTGGATTTCATTTAGTGAAACCATCAATGTCTGCTTACAAACTCAGCACAACTAACACAAACCAAATGTTATCTCAGAGCTTTGTCTCCGTTTTTCTGAGGAGAAAATGAAAACAGTTCTTTCAAGGAAACATCCTCATAAAGCATAAATAAATTGGAGACTCATAAAACAAAGTCTAACCAATATAAATCAATATTACAATAATGAAATGCTAGTGAAAGTGAAGTGAAAGATAAAAGTATTCAGGTTATTTGTATTTGACACTTTTCTTTATAAGTCCACAGTCATGCTGTTGTCATGATGAAAAAGAGGAACCTCTATAAGAACCAGACCATCTCTCTGCAGTTTACCTGTCCTGTGAGTGGCACAATGATGCTCTGTCAAAATGGAGTCAAAATGTTATGCAGTTGTCATGATTCACTTTTCTTCAGACCTCTTTGCATGCTTGCGCTTGGGCTTCCTCCTCCACCTTTTCCCTCCTTCATCATCTTAAATGTTTTATCCTTCTCTGTCGGGTGCTCTGTATCTATGTCATAGTCTATCTGCCTATCCTTCATACACAGCGAGTGGGTCATAATGTTATGATGTGCGTCAGGTATTTACGCTGTGAATACAGCTCTGGGGAGAGAGGTGCAGGGGTGAGATTTCCCATTCAGATGCATCAGTACTCCATTAATAAAAGGCCTAGATTTAAACATTACATGAAGTAAAACACAATTTCCCTGCTGAATCTAAATGAAGTATAGAATCTGGTCCACAACAGTGAGATAGTTTACCAGATTACCAGGGACAACATCCCACCTCCCCCCGTAATGTTAATCTATCGGCTACACACATGCAAATCAACAAATCTCTCTCTGAAACACACTCATGTCCTCCACTGTAATGTGGCAAAGTTTAGTGATCTGTTTAAGGTAAACTGACAATGAGGTTCTGAAAGTACAAACTATGATTTAGGTTTGAAATGCTGATGATTGACTGACCCTTGGTTACACCCTGCCAGCTCTGCTCTGAGTTATTTTTGAGCTGCCTGAGTTTCAGATCTTTCCGCTGTTAAAACAGCATCATAAGTCCCAGGATGCAAAGCAGAGAGGGCACCTGTTAATGTCTGCATAAGTGTGTGGTGCCTGGGAAAGGCATGCATATTAAATCTTTGCAACACTGCAAACATTATAGCAGTTTTATTACATTCTAATCTACATATATACATTAGACATTCACACTCGGTTAAAGCTCAACTCATTCAAATATCATTAATCAGCAGGTATCATACACACTTTTCTTTCTGCAATGTTTCCTCTTCCCACATCTTCTCTTTGTACTGCTGATATTTTCCTCCTTATGTCAACTTTCCTTTTTCTTGTCCTGCAATCATCTGTCCTCTCCCATGCCCCTCCCTCACGTCTTCTCTCTGACACTGGAGCTTTCTTATTGTAACCACGTTTGGCCTGTCCTCTAACCACTGCCCCGGTGATTTCCCTGCCGGGAAAAAAAAGATATTTATGAAAAAGAATACAGTTTAGACGTGGCACTGCATATTTAGCCAAACAGAAATCCAAATGCAATGAGGCGGTTTTCCCCCTGCAGTGTTTAAAGAAGTAGAGAAACATTTCAATTCAACACAAGATTCACTAAGTCTGATGGATCCTCTAGACCTATGTGTTCTTCATCATCAACTATTAGCTGATAAACAAAACATTACTTCCCGGCTATTTTGATAATCACTTCATTGTTTTAGTCATATTTGAAGTGCGAACATTCACTGGTTCCAGCTTCTCAGATGCGAGGATGCGATGCTTCTCTTCATCATATGACTGTCTACTGAATATCTGTGGTTTCTGGACAAAACAAGACATTTGAAAAAATCTCCTTTGACTAGGGTAAATTATAACGGGCATTTTTTTCTGTTACAGAACAAACTATTCATCAAGAAAATAATCGGTAGATGAAAACATTCATTAGTTGCAGCTCTAACTAAGACACTGCAGACATATGGAAACTGTCAATTTGTTTAAAACTAATTTGAATTTAGAGCTTTTACATTATTGTGCATATTGAACTGCCAGGTTGTCACAGGAAGATAATGTAGTCTGCAGTGTTTAGACCATTTTTCTGAACAAAAGGTACATGAAATGTGTTTTTGCAGTATGAGCTACAACTATTATGTAAATGGGATGCTGCAAAAGAAAAGAAAATAGGGTGGTCATCTTAAGAGGTGGGAAGAAAGAAAAAGAAAGAGGAAGCAGAGGCTGTTGTTAGATGAGTCTGTCACTCAGACATTAACAGGATATTGGACAGTGGTGAAGCGCTGTGCAGTGTCTCATAAGAGAAGGAGAACCAGAGAAGGAGGTGGGATATGGAGGGTGTAGCTGTCACACTGCTTTTCTATATATACAGCACTGCAGGGAAAACAGCAAGACAGCACAAAAAGTGAATATACTGTAGGAGCAGAGAGCAGGCAGTAATTACAGTGAAACTTTTTAAACTAACAAACACAGTCGACTGAGTTTCTTCTGCAACACTAATCAGGATGTAGCTGTTGATCCTGGAACTGACGTCTATGTTTGGTTCATGCAGAAATCACAGACACATGTGATATATACTCGGCCATGTTGATTGTATATGATTCTCTGTTTAAAGAATATAAAATGGTTTGCCTCATATCTCCCTGGAAGGGTTCAATGATCATTTGTAAAAAACACTCTAAAATAAATTGAGGGGTTCCCCAGGGATCAATTTTAGGACCACTCATTTTTAACCAGGAGGTGTCATGAGGAGGCTCCTTTAACTAAAAATGTAAAATATTGCTATTGTGTTGCTCTCTTATCTGGTCCAAATAAAAATGTTATAAACCAGTTACAGATGAATCTGCTGAAGGAGAGAACACGATATACCTGTTCTACAGTCCTAACACTGACTGTCAGTTTTGGTATTGATTTAAAATTCTTTTTTGATGTTAAAGCATTTCATGGTTGTTACATACATTTTTCCTTTATCTTTTTCTGGTGGGTCCAGTTGTTCAGTTTTTGCAGCTTTATGCAACTCTTGATTCATGTAATTATGTTAGACCTCTTTGGGTAACGATTTCCCTCTGGGTCGTAACGATGGTCTTGCAGCACCAGGTAAGGAAATTTTAAGCTTTTATGATTTGAGAGCAGCTCAAAATGTTGATAGCTTTAAACCTTAATCCTCTTTAGCTTGAATCAGAATGTTTTACTGCCATTTTTTAATCTTTTATTTTATTGTACTCATTCTTTTTGTCAGTCTTTTATCTGTTTTTTTGTTTGTTTGTTTTTTACTTTCCACTATTTTTAATTCTTATTATCTATTTTCATATATTCTTAATATTATTATATATTAGCAGTTTGTCAGTCATCTATAAACAATTTTGAATGGCACCAAACTGTACACACTTACATTAAGTTTGGGGACTCGTGAGAGGCTGGATCCTATATTTCCCACAAGGTAAATGTCCTTGTCATCTCCTTCAGCTTTCTCCTAGGAATTTGTAGTTTTCCAACATTTTTCTGTCAGTTTGCACAGTAACAAAAAAGAAGGCTGGCCTCGTCATACCAACTTGTAAAGACTGAATGAGTCATCAATGAAGTGATTGATGCCATTTGTTTTGAAAAACAAATTACTTTGCAGGACTCCACTGAAACATGGGCTTCAACACTATCCACTGTAATGCAGTGTCATGACCATTTATCATTATTATTACAAAAACTGCATCTATTACTAAATAAATGAATAATATACATTCATAGTAAAAGAAACAAGTGAAGCACCATGATTTCTGTTTCATTTCATTTCAAAGTTGTTCATTCATTCAGGCAAATACTCTATATCTCAGCAACACTGCTCAGACTACTTCAGGGCATTTCACAGAACTATGATGACTTTGCTTCTGTTTGCACTTTCTTATAAACTTGTGTCTTTCTTCAGTTCATTAGTCACACTGAAGATCTAAAACAGTTCACGGTCAGACACACAAAGGCTGCTACAGAATCAAAACAAATACGCTCCAGCAGGAGTCAAAGAGAAGCATGAGCTTAAGGCTCAAACACATGAAAACTGCGGAAGTTTGCCAAAACTGCACCCAAGTCATCTCGCCAAAATGTGTAGATCATGTATAATATGGGCTCATACATTGTTAGTATTCAGTATTCAAAAACTAGAAGGAGCTAGAGTTACAGCGAGAGTCAGTGTTGTCGTACAAGTTTTCAGAAGTAGTAGAGGACATGCTGATAGACAGCCACTGATGTTTTCAAACGTAACACAGCAGATATTACCACTGCCTGTAATACAGCACACAGCTGACGGCTCAGGTGTGTTTCTCTGCTTTCAGCACAGTGACCCACCTTCTTCTTTTAATCCTAGACAGAGGAGTAAATCCCAAAGATGTTTTTCTGAATCAGGGCTGAGCTCTTTGCTTTTCTTTCTCTTTTCTGTCTTTATCCTCCCTCTCTGCTGCTCTCCTCTTATTCTCATTGAGTCACTCTCTCTCTGATCTATGGTTCCTGGTGTTCTGCCGATGTGAGGAGCAGGAGGCTCCAGCTCATCAGCCTCCTTATTCAATACGACTGGATAACAAGGTAGCTTGTAAGCAAAGATGACGCTGTTCAATACGGCTGCTATGTGGACTCCATATTGGCGCATTTTAGCTCTTTCTCAGCACACAGTCAAAGTCAAAAACTGGAATTATAGTCACAGGCTGAAAAAAACAAAAACTGGAGAACAGCATTAAATGAATGCTTTGATGTATTTGTTGTCTTTGCACAAGTTATATTATAAGATTGGCATGATTCTAACTGTTATGAATATGAAGCTAAGTCTTTATGCTAAGCTTAGCTTAGCATAAAGACTGGGAGCAGCTAGCCATGCTTATTTCAAGCTTTCAATATGTGAGTTTTATCAATCTTCTCATCTATGAAGTGGAATTTCCCAAAATTTAAACTGATAACTACACTGAATCTGCAGTAAAGATAACAACAACAATCAGTTAGACCCTGTTTAGACAGAGGACATGTCGAATATTGTGGAAAAACATGTAACTGTCATGATGAAAATGTTTCTAGTTTAAGCAGAAATAATTTTGCCACATTTGTTTGTTCAATTCAGACTTTTACCGCAACTCTGACACAGACCAGAAATCAACTGATTTAAAGCAGCTCCTTGTGTGTAAGCTGATAGTCATGTTAGAAAAATATGGACCACTTCCTGAAAGAGTAAAGGGGTATACTGAGGTCAAAGTTGTCCAGAAATCAAGGCGCTCTTGAAGTGGAAAAATAAGGAGTCCACTAGCGTGGTGGCTGAAATGTCTGACATGCATCGGGCCCATTTCTGGGTTCTCCACACTTGATTTCACTGCACTTTGAAGTAGATCTCTCTCACGCTCCTTAAGCCTCAGCTCTAAGCTCTACACTCTTCTTTACAGAGAACATTTCTTTTTCACCTGTCACATGGAGGAAAAAAAAAATAAAAATTTGTTTGTTGGTTTAAAATGTAGGCCTTCATAGCTGCTCTAAAAGAGAGAGGGGGAGAAATACAATTTTCTTTTTGCTGAGGCTCTCATCAAGTTACATTTAAAACATTTCAGGAACAGAATAGTTTCCAACAAAGCCAGAAGCAAACGTAGCTAAGTCATGTCACGTAAACTCAGCCTGTGCTATCAGCAAACAGACATTAAGGATTGGTGTGACCAGGATTTTATCTACACTACTGCTTCTATTGGTTCTTTATTATTACTGTGCAAGAAAAATGACAGACTCAGAACAGGACTGGATTTTATTCTTATTTTTTATTCAACAAAATATTGTTTCAGTTACAGTAACAGTGATGTTTAGAAAAAGTGTAATCCTTCCTGAAAATCAATCATATCAATCATAGAGTGAGTATTGAGTGAATTTAAAAAGAAAGTTTAACAGTCACTGTCAAGTCTGTTATCCTCCCTCTTACTGCTGATGTTGATTCATTGTTGGCCAGGTAAGATGGTGGTGGTGGTGGTGGGGGGGGGGCTGACAGAATTTAATATACAAGACTAATTAAGGCTAAACAGCTAGAATACAGAAAGTCAGCTTTAGTTTTAGCTTGGTCATAACAATTTGCTTTTAGCCTAACAAGCTCATTACAGCTAAAACAGTGACGGTGGATGGAGGCTGAGGGCAAAGCTGGAAATATTGATTTTCTTCAGATGTGTGTTTGTTGAACAGGTGCTCTGATAAATTAGTCTCATTAGCTTTTTACTCACAAAGGTTTTATTGCACTTACAGTAATGAGCATCGATGTAACTTAGCTCACTGTAACATGGTGTGACTTCCCTGGTGTGTGGTTGTGTGTGCGTGCGTGTGTGTTGGACACTGATCAACTAATTTTATTCCCTGGCTTTTTCTAGTACTGATAAAAGAACCAGCAAGGTTGTCAGCCCTAGGCACTACACATGAGCAAATTAACATGCATCTTCATTGCCCACTGAAATAGGGGCAAGTACTGGATTGACTCAGACGCCTTGTCTTCTGATAGATGCCTCACACAAGCACTGAAGTGAGGTGAAGTGGCAGCGTTCATGTCCCCGGACCACCCCTCCTCCAGCCAGCCTGTCTTGCCACCTGAAGAGCAGAAGGTGGGCTAATTAGCCTATGGGTGCCATCAAAAGGCCAACCTGCGAGGCGGTGTAATCACTCTATTATGGATGAGACGTGCCTCAGGAAACCCAGTCGGCATGGCAACACGCTGACAGCGTGCAGTGGCTGATGAGCTGAACGGAGTTTGGCCCCCTCAGGTTACAGGGACCATATCCAAAGGTGCTGCAGATAATGTGATCAGATAAACCGTTGATGGAGAGCAGTGGACAGGGCAGGTTAACTTGTACTTTTGATTAGACTGACTCTAAAAGTGGCTCAAAATTTAAGGAGAAGCCACAGAGTGTAAAAGTAACAGCAGGGGCCTCAACAGTTCAGTAAATTGTGTTTGGAAATGCTGACAAACTTTTATTCTTTCACCAACTTTAGGACAATAGGACTTTTTTAGAAACCATAAAAACCATAAATTTAGTCTAGTAGACTTTCGGAACTGGCTTTAGTGACCATTTTTCTGCCATGCTCCATGCTCCAACTTCCTCGGCCACTCAGTCTGCTAAGTGCCTCAGTTTTGACTCGAGTTCCACTGAATTAGATTCAGGTTTGTAGTGAAAAGCCGACAGTTCTCACAGTTTGAGAACGCAGGGAGATGTTGAATGAGGATTTATTTGAAGACAGATTAAAACATCACAGCAGGTGATTCTTGTTGACAGTTACATCTCAGCTGTTCCATGTTGTATTCCTACTAATCTGACACTAACTGTTACATGTTACCAAGCAGTAGGATACAGTGGCGGCTGCTGGTCTTATAATGAGGGGAAGATCATTTTCGGCCTACATCATAAAATGTGTCCGTTTGTTTATCGCAGATAAATTTATAAATCGCAGAGTGACAGAAGAGAGTCGCCAAACACAACGCTAGTCGTTTTTAACAAAGACAAAGTCGCTGAGGATCAGTAATGTCTCCAGATCAACTCCGAACAACGGAATTAAAAACTTGAAAATTGCTCCGGTGGATGCTTATACTTCAAGATTGCTGATTCGCTGATTTCGCTGTCAATCAAAAAGGGACTCAGCCTCAGACAGATCATCCAATCATCATGCAAAAGCCGAACGTCCGGGCCAGCACACTGTCCCATAGACCCCCAGAGACGCTGAGCGTCCGATGGGCAGGACAAAGCCCAGCATTTATCCAATGACCGTCTAGTTTCGCTGCAGTGGAACAACCCACTCTATGCTTCCCCAATGAAGTCAGTAGATGCTCGGCATCCACACTGTGTAAAGCTCTGTGGCGCTGCGGGGATGAATGAGAAGGAAGTCGTGTCGGTTACCTGTGATAAGTAGCTGATTCTGAACAAAAGATGAACGTGTTCTAGCGCATATTTAGTCAATGAAATGTTCACACAACACACAACAGTACATATTTGACCACTTATTTTGTTGACATTTTAGGGGAAGCTGAGCTTCCCTTGCAGTCTTAGAGCAATCGCCACTGGTAGGATATAACGGAGTCAAAGTCTGGATTCAGTCCAAAGTTTACATCTACATCTTACTAGCACCATGTCCTTCCTATAGAACATATGATGACAACATAAACAGTAGAAAGAAAATACTAATATGAGCTTGAGTGGCTCTTACTCTGGCCCATATCCATTTCTGTGACAACACACACATACACTCAGCCAAGTCCTGTCACACACACAGCTACGCTGAAAGGAATCAAACTCAGACTGTTCTACAAAATTTCTGAATGCTTGTGATCAGAGCAGGTTTGGCACAGACGTCAATGAATGTTTCATCTGGAGAGTGGAGAGTGTTGACGAGCCTGAGCTACACACAGGTTTATTAGCTTGTATATTGAACAGTATCACTCAGTCACACACACTGTTGCTGCAGGTTTACAGGACTTTTCAAATACAAACAAATGTTAAATTAATGCAGGCTTTGGTTCTTCTTGGACCTGGATGTTTCAAACCGAATAAAGGTTTTATTTATTATTTTTTAAAAACAACCTCCAGTTATAATGGATATAATATGAAAAGAGCTTCATAATGCTTATGATGATGATTTTTGGGAGAATTGTTTCAGGTTTCTGGAGCAATAAATATGAGATATTGCTGTACACTATATATATACACATATAGAATGAATAAAAGAATAAACCCATCAGCTCTTAATATTGCTACTTGAGCCTCTTTTGTCCTAAACTCATGATAAACATGGCTGAAATATTGTGGTATATTTATCCTCAAAATCAAACACCATGTTTTACTTGTATGGAATAAGCAGATGACCACTGGGTGCTGGTGGGCTTGATCTGTGTGTCCAAACTGCGAATGCAAACTTAAACTTCAAGATAATCTTCCACAGTAATTTAGCAGATGTGGTCACACTGAGACATTTGCCACAAGTGACACAGGTGAGTTACTCTATGTGACAAGTGACGTGCTGGCAGAACAGAAATGTTGCCTGTAGGCTACAAAATTCCACCAGGTTCCTTTGCTATGGGCAAGTTCCTGTCAGTACTGGCCATAGACACCAAAAACCCTGCTGCTTCCATTCTTCTCATCTAATCAGTAACTGCTTTACACCCAGGGAGGCTGAGTGAATACAATTAGCCCCCTGCTAGGATAGAAAATCAGCAGAGGACAACCTTGCCCCAAGTCCTTTTTCTACCACAAATAACAGCTCGACTAATTAGTACAAACTTCAGGTTGAAGAAGAAATCACACGTTAATCATTCCAGCTGTGGTATTTATCAGGAATAACAAGAAAAATATTTACAGCAACAACAGCAATTTCCAAGTACCACTAGTAAGCACATCTATTTTTCAGGGGTTACTGTAGGTTACAGTATATTTTTAAGTATTCAAGAAAACTTTGACCCATCCATGCCATGCAGCTTTTTGACTATATAACAAAACAGAGACGGAGGGGGCAGGCAGTGGGGGTAAAAAGTGAATCTATCTGTCCAGTAGCAGAGCTGGGACACAGCAACTGGGAACTCTCAGTCCAAGTGACTTGGGGCAACATGATCCTGGCCTCTTGGGAAAGCCTGCGGCATCAGACCACCCTGAATTATTCAACGGTTACATGCTGAACCTCTGACGAGTGTGCCAGGGTCGTCAAGGCAACCACAGCCCTCCTGCCCACACCATTAACCACAAACACACATGCACACACACTTTAAACTGCTGGACATACTGTTGATTCTGAATTTGCATGAGACTGAACACCACATTTAATGGCACCAGAATTATCAGCTGCATTTCATGACCTGGCAGTGCATTGGTACATATTTACACACACATGCACACATGGACACACTATAGAAATGCTTTATGCATGCAATGTTCACCATCTCAGTTGCCCCATTAGGACAAAAGGTCACAAAAATGTCAGCCAAAAAGGTCACAGCCTGATGATACATGCTGCTCAGTAATCTGTCTCTCCAGAGCATTTTGATGACTTAAGATGTTGAAGAATGACAAAAGTAATGTCTGGATCATAATGTCTGACAGCATGATGGTTTATAGACTCCCTGTGCAAGACACAATCTCAATCAGGTTGACTGATGTTCAGGTTTTCACTTATGTTCATTTTTGGGATTCACAGTGATCACATATTCATAAACTGGTATGTGATTACATTGTAGAAGACAGATTGCAATTATAGATTGAAACGGTTGCCATGACTCACAAGATGGAGCCGTGTAAAAAATAAACACACACACACACATACATTTCTGTCAAAAGCTTAACTGACAGCCTCATATATGATTCCCCACTGTCATCATCTAATGCTGCAGTTGTCAGTCACATTGAAGATTTAACAGCTCAGTAAGCTGTGACCAAAGACACATCTCAAAAAGAAATATTCAGAACAATAAAAAGATGCTGCTGAGGAAAATCAGGTGTGTGTGTGTGTGTGTTTGTGTGTATGTGTGTGTGTGTGTGTGTGTGAGATTATGAATCATTTAGGTCAGTGCAGGTGTTGTTGTATGTCTCTAAGTTTGGGTGAACAGACTGACACAGACACCCCAGTGGCTCAGAAATCTGCTCTCTTACCAAAGCCAAATGACGTCAAGAAAGCTGTGTGCGCGAGTGTGTGCTTGTGTTCTTGCAATCCATATGATTGCTCAGTGAGAAACAAGGGCGAAGCACACAAGTATAAACACACTCATAAATATGCCTGCATGCCCTCAGACACAGAAGGTGAGCTCATACATAAAAAGTGTATATAGGAAGAAATATGGCTGCACAGAAACAGCAACAGTTTCTACTTTGTTATAGGTAAGGGTGTAATTTTTTTAAGAAAATAAAAGAATAATATTCCTATTTAAATGTGAAAGAGTATCTGGGAGGGAACACTGGGAAAAAGATTTGACTGCAAAGGCAGTGATGAATAATTTCTTTGAGATTATTCTGGATAATTGTGTGGAGTAGTTAAGTTGTTAATATCAGTGCTGATAACCACCAGGGCACAGCAAAGAAACGGAACGTTCAAACTTCATTAAGAGAAAGTTCAAGAAAAAACACACCAAAGCACCATGTACACTGTTTGACTGCCAAGCCATTTCTGGGAAAAGCAGCACAAAAACAGCATGCCAGTGAGCGCTTATCACCAAAAATAGAAAATCAGATCTTTCACATTGTTTTAACACAGTTTTGAATTCGGTGCAGTTAAATTTCAGCACAAATGTAAGTCCTGACTTTGGTCTGGTGACCTACAGGACTGTGGTTACCAGTCACAGCCCTGAAGGCAGGGAGGGCAGTGAAGCCACTGGCCAATGTTAAATATGACACACACACACACACACACACACACACTAAAAGTGAGAACTGTGTGTAAACAGAAATCCATGCAAGTCTGTCAATTCCATGGATTTCTGTTTACACTCAGAAAACACACATCCATACACATATATTTACATATACATATCAGTTGCTTTCCATTACCCAGATGCCACTCAGAGGCTGAGCATGCCAACTGGTAACCTGAGATGTGACAAGAATGGAACTTACCACTCCCCACATAGTGGCAACAGTGCTGAGCAGTTTGCTTTGGCTCAGTGCTGAGAGCAGCATCAGTAGTTACAGTGGGACCAAAACTAAAACCTGTGTATTAATGAGAACATGTTTCTCATTTCTAAATACACACACACATAAACTCATAATCATACACTGAGCTCTGTTGGTCTGTCTACACTGTTCAGAGTCATTAAAGGAATAGGTCACATTAGCTTAGCTTTGCATAAAGAATGGAAACGGGGAAACAGCTAGCCTGGCGGTGTCTTAAGTTTAAAACAAAAATCTGCATAGCAACAACTCTAACTACCATGCCGAGTCAGCTGCTCCCCACTGCATCCAGTCTTTGTGCTATGCTAAGCTAAGATCTGCTGGCTGTGGCTTCACATATCCCACAAAGTAAGATATAACTTCTTTTTTTATATATATATATATTTCATTAGGCTACTTTAGTACCAACACAAATCATTGAATCATCACTTTGGAAATTAATATCATGATTGCACGCAAGCAGATGTGTCACAAAGACATCTATAACAGCAATTTTTCCATCAACAACAACAGAGGCACTTTATCATCTATAATTTCTATTAACAGTTAACAGTTCAATCTAAATTTAGTGATGGTAAGTCTCTGTCAACCATAGACAAAGTCTAATGACTTGCTTTGTGTAGAGATGAAACCTTAAGTCAATCGTTTTGGCAGCCAGGGCGGTCCACAGTAGAACATCACTCAGCTTCTGTGGCAGTACTCACAGCTGCTTGTCTAAACTCGAGGGCACTGATCCGAATCTCCTGCAGGTAATACACTGACTATAATGTTTAAAGTTCCTCACAAAATCCCACATCAAATTACCTGAACTATCACTTTAAAGCCAAAACATCGAACATTTGAATGTTCTAGCTTCTGCAGCGTGGGGATTCAACACTTTTTCCAGTCTCATGTTGTGGTGAACTTTTAGACTATTGGCCAAATACAAAGAGCAATCTCAAGACATCACTGCAGGCTCTGTGAAATTATTAGGTTCATTTTCATTAGTTTGGATCCAAACAACTAACTGAAAAAAAACTTATCATTATAAAAATGTCCATATCAGTCAATAAATGCCACATCGTTATTTCTTTCAGGTTTAAAGGCAGATTTTTGCTTCTGAGTGAAAGTTGAAGAAACCAGTCAGTTGTGGTTTTAAACTGTTCTACACTTGCCAAATAGCAGAACATTTAAAAACTCTGAGGTAAGCTCAGTTGGATGAGCATCCGCCCCATGTGTAGAGGCTACAGTCCTCGCTGCAGATGGCCCTGGTTCGAGTCCCACATCGGACAAGCCCTTGGCTGCATGTCATTCCCGATCTCTCTGCCTCCCCATTTCCTGTCTCTCTCGACTGCACTATCAATAAAGGCACAAAAAGCCCGAAAAAAACAAAAACAAAAACAAAACACTGAGGTAAACATTCAAAATATGATAAAATATGCATGATTGAAATCAAGGTCTTTTTTACTCAACAAAGTAAATAGAAAATTAAGTTCGCAGTGTGATACAGCACACATGTAACATGATCAGACTGCAAAATAAATAAATAAATAAAAATAAATAGATATAGAAGATTTGCACTGGGTACTGGCCTAGTGCTCGTCGAGGATCCACTAATACTCATTTGGGCCTGTGATTTCTTACTTTCTGTGTGTTCTGACGGGTGACACTGTTACAAATGATGAAACAGTTTTGTGATGTTGCCTGTCTTTGATGCGACGTGTCTCTGGCACAGTGTGCAGTGCACATTGCTCTGTTTTTTGTCAGACTTTAAATAGCCAAAACACCTCAAAACTACTGAAGTTGAGTGGCCTCTATTGTCAACGATATCTTCGTTCTCCAAGCTTCGTTCTGCTTTTTCTGCAGTGTTGCTTATTTCGCCTTATTTGCATACTCCACTCCAACTTCAAGCCACTGTGTGCGTCTGTAAATAATATCACATGCCGGTATTTATACCTCTCACCATGCATCCTAACTTTCACAATGCAGACCTCTATTCCTGCGACATGACTGGCCATTCGTGATTCATTTGTGGAGTGCTATAAGCATGGAAATTAATTATATCGAACATGTTTAATGTTTCTATCGAGGAAAATAATTTTGCCATAATCGTTTTATCGCCCAGCCCTAGGTGCAGCACTACTATTTTGACTCAGGTTCCATCTTTCCATCACTATATCTAACAGAAATCTGACCAGAGACTTAATAGGTAGCTTACAGACAGACAGACACACAGACGGAACAGATATCATCCATCTGAGACAGGATGTGTTCACAGATGGAGTACACTACAGAAACTTTGCGCTCTCTTTGTTTCACAGCAGATTATCTGTGTGCTTTGTCTCTGGTGAGCATAGTTGCATGATTCAAACACTTAATATAACTCAGAGGGCAGCGCTCCACCTGATGCCTCTCTCTGAAACACTGAGTGTAACCAAGGCGGTGCCATGCTCATGAGGCCCCGCTGCCTTCATAGGCAGCTGGGGCTGCCTATGAAGCTGCTGCTGCTGTTGTTGCTGTGTTCCTGGAGAAACATAACCCATGAGTCAGAATATCTCAAATCCCAGCAGGATGAAGAGAGGGTACACTACAATGAAGAGAAGGTGCACTACAGAGCACTGAATCGGCTGTAAGACAGATGGAAATTAACATATCAGTCACATGGTGCCTGCCCTCAAAGCTTAAACTATAAACTTGAAAGTAGTGTAAATCCAATGCAGAGTCAGCACAGGAGCAACAGTTTCAGCAGTGCACTGGCCTTTCAACACGTGTTTATTTACCTTGAACTGAAACCCTGGAGCACCATGAGGAGTTCAGAACCACCAATGTGCACAAAATGAGTGGACAGTTGAAGATAATTCAGGATGTCTGTGCATTTGTGAAAACTCAATTTCTGGAGTGTGAACAGACAGGAAAAAGAAATTCAACATCCATGGTCTCTCTTTTAATTACTCTGAGTCACATACAAACCAGCTCGCACAGTCCACCTACTCTACATGGCCCTGCTGAGAAGCCATTGAAAGGGACTGTCACATGAATTGATTAGTTTTCCATGCCAAATTAATAAGGACTAGGGATGCACTGATCACGTTTTTTTTACCGTTTTTTTTACCAACTCCAATCCATGGGTGAGATCAACCAATCCACGGCAGATTACGATAATTTTTGGCATGCATTGCAGATGGCGTAGGTTATATCAGTCTCACATGCACTGGCGCATTGAATAAGGTGGGAGGTGGGACTACATTACACAGCACACAGTACTTCTCTCAGCCACAGATACCAGAGTATTAACCACAGGTGACCAGCTTTAAGGTGATCAGTGACTAGAAGCATTAATTCCAATCTACTAATACGTAAGTTTAATGAAAATTGGCCGAAAATGAACGGCAGCCAATCAATGGGGGACCAGTTAGGTTTCCTAAAAGACCACAGTCACACCAGCAAGTACTAGGCAGGTTCAAGTTGACCGCCCACCTCAAACCACACCTGTAATTTACAGGAAATACTTATTTCTCTCTTCATTATCACCCTCTATAACCTGTAGTGTAACTGCACAGAGACAAACACACATATACACACAATCATAATAAGTACGGGGCTCCAGGGAAATCAGTCCAGTCTCCACAGGTTTTCCAGACCAGCAGTGGTTTTCAATGTGGCAGACATAGAGAGACACACTGGTCATCCTCCTGCTGGCTGCATAATGTTCTGTATCTGTAGCCCAACTCAAATGGACTGGACTATGAAGCAGGACAAATGCGTGACAACACTGTTTGCACTGCACTGACTGTAAGGGACCCGTTTCAGCTACCTCTGATAAAACCAAGTGTTACAGTATAGTGGGATTCTTTCCCAACACAATCGCCCTCTGATGCTTCTGGCTCCACTGGAAAAACTAGTCAGTTTAAAGCCAACTTGATGCTCAAATCCTCAAAGTTTCAAGCTCAATAGTTGTGACAACATTGGGTAAACATTATTCACACAATCTGCAGCAGTTTTAACAGTCCTCATCCTCCAGTATACTCAGGACAACCACAATGGTTTAATTAGGGGCCATAAATGTCTCACATTACAGAAAAGCCCACTTTCGGCAAAGAAAAGACTTCTGACATGAGGAGGCTTTGACATCCTTCTCACATACGATGATGTCAGGCAGCTGAATCACAGTGATCACAGATCTGAAGCTACTGTTACCACGTTTAGTTTAGAGTTTAGTCAATCCTACATTCTCTTGGCAGGAAAATGCACTGACAAGTGTCTTTACATTCTTAGCAGGAGGCTGCCACCAAATTACATTCACATCATCTTATGATGCGTTTAATCTCACACATGCAACAAAAGTACTGACTAGTATGAAAATTGATTTTTAAATCATGTTTTACCCAAAGCCCTCAGCACAAATCTCTCATTTAAAAGACAAACAGTTAAGACTTTAGTTTGCAAGTCACTTGGCTGCCACAGACTGACTTACTACACTTGTAACGTTTCTAAAGAACAAGTAGACAATGAGGAACAGCAAGGATGAGAGTACTGTGAGCATATTCATACTGACAGAACATCAGAGAAAAGCTTGGAAAAGAAAGAAGAGACACTAGGGCTGGGGAGGATAATTACATGCAAGTGAAAGATATGTGAAATAATCAATAAGATTTTAAGTACAATGGTGATGATGATACAAAAACTACACTTTAATTGACATGGTGCATCATGTCTTACACTAGAAGATGAGGCTGGACCTTATTGAACAGCATGGATTTGGTGCTTCTGAGAAAAGCTGCTTCACTTAATTCAGGACAAACACTCAACAACGATGTTCCAGTATAAATTAATATACACCTGGAGACTATAAAGAACAACTTCCTTGTGTTTCTCTGACTTTCTTCCTCTTTCTGTCATGTGAGCTCAGACATTTTAACTGACTAACCTGTAGCATCTGGACTAAATCTGCTGCCCCTCTGCCTTCCAAATGGAACAGTGTAGCATGCCAAGTGTGCAAATCATGTAGAGACGTGGATGTAGGATGTGAATGACTGTCAGTAGACTTGCAGGATGTTCCTGTGTGGTGTCTGTGTTTGTGTGTGTGTGTGTGCAGCCAAGTGTGAGAGACAGCGAAGGGTTCTGGGGTGCAGCTTTATGATAGCTTTATGCATTCAGCATTGGCTTAACAGCAGTGCTTTAATATGGAAATAAAGGATGTAAAAGAGTCAGATATGCCCTTGATAAAACCCACATTTCACTCTTTTCCCAAAGGAGCAAAGCTTGTGTTAGTTCTGAGTATTGAACCAAAGGCAAGAAGAATAAAAGGATTATTTTCTAAAGGCTCCATTGAGTTTATTGGCAAAACACTTTTACCAGTCCATTAAGTTGGGATATCAGAAATCTTATCTCTGCCTTAAAATCTTATCAGTCTGCCCACATTGTTCCCATGACTTAGTAGGCTACTGAATAGTATTTTTTGAATACGTGGAGAAAACAGTGCGACAATTGACTGAATTAAACCAGTCCAGTGAGGACATTTTCCATCTGATGATATGATAGTGAAGCTGTTGCTATTGACAGATGAAAGGTTAACAAAGCAACCCAGATGATCACAAACAGTGATACTTACTGATTTCCATCAAGGAAAATTCAGGAGTGTAGAAAAGGATGGAACTAGGCAGCAATGCTGCTTGGTACCTCACAAAGACCCTGTTGTTGTTGTTGTTGTTGTTGTTGTTGTTGTTGTTGTTGTTGCTGTTGTTGTTGATGATGATGAACACACAATCAACGCTATACTGTGTCTGAGATACATGTTTATTTCGACATTAGACACCAGTAATGCAGACTGACGGCCCGGGAGGCGCGTCTCTTATTCCGTTACTGAAACCTGGTCTTGTCAGCACACTCAGTTGCTGGTTCTTACCTCCACACTGAACGGCTGCTCCTCTCCGTTCACGGCACATAAAATCCACAGCACCAACTGCAAACACAGCGTCCCCATACAGCAGCTGTGTAGACATCTCCTGTTGCGGAGCGCTAGTAAAACCATAGTGGACCCGCTGCTATCGCGTTCTGTCTCTGTTCGCTTTTATTTACAGTCGGTTCACTCGCGGACGACGGGAATAAATCCTACACGTTTAGCAGCAACATAGCTGATGTGTCGGTGTCTCTCAAGCAGGAGAGAGAAAGGGGAAGCGGGAGGAGCGGAGTCGGCAGCTTTCTCCGCGGATTCAGGAGGTTATCCCCCGGCAAAATTAGCTGTTAACGCCTGTCAGCAGCCTTTCAGTCCCGCAGACCCCGGGTCAGTCCTCCGATACACCGGCCGTTGTTCCAAGCGGACGCGTCCAGCCCGTTTTCTGCACCGCGCGGCATAGCTGCCCGTTTTCAATCGTTTTTCCCACCGAGTGCGCATGTGCGCTCCGAGCGCCCCCATCCCACTCCTCTTCCAAATTCTCCAATGAAACCAGTGTGTCCTGTAAAACCAGTGTATCCTTTAAAACCAGTGTGTCGTCCAAAACCAGTCTGTCCTGTTGTAAAACCAGCCTGTCCTGTCAAACCAGTCTGTCCTTTCAAACCAGTCCTCATCCTGACAGTTTGACATCAGCAGTAGCAATGCGTTCAGTCTCCAAAAACAAAAACAAATTCTGGTCAGAACTTTCCAAATAAGAGCAGAATGTGAATATTTCACTTCCCAAAAACAGCTTCAACATGAGGCTACAGGTAAAGGTTTCAGAACAGTGCTGAAAATGGGCTATTTTGATTATTGTTCACATTTATCATTTACAAAATGGGAAGACTGCAGTAACAAAGGTGAGTCACAGGCCTAGCTTCGGAATTTACAGCAAGCAGCAACATCAGGACATGTCGTTGAAGCATTGCTTTAATATCAGCTATCAGTAAGTTAAACACACTGTCAGTTCTATAAGAGGATACAGCAGGGTGTTCAAAAACATCCTTTGTTTCATATATGTATTTTCTTACGTATTGATTTTATCTCTTCAAGTACAAAACTGCCTGTTGTATCACTGTATTTGTGTGTCTGTGTGTGAGTGTTATTTACTGTATTTGTTTTACAAATCCTTCAACTCCACCAGAGGGCGATGATAGGCTCAGAGCTGCCTTCAGATAACTATAACCCTCAGTCTGACTGAGTAATCCTGCTGAGCCTTAGCCTGGCTTCCAGTAGCTGATAATGATGATGATGCCATCAGGACTGTCACCGTGGTTACTGTAGACAAACTGACGTGATCAAGGTCCCAAGCCTTTTACAGGAAAAGGTCTCATCGAGGTCCAGTCCCTTCGTATACACGAAGCATACTGATCCTGTCTCATGTGTAAAGCATATGGCAGGGGTATTTAATTTAAATTCAAAGAGGTTCAGTTGAACAAAATTTCCTCAAGCAAAGGTTGTGGAAGGTGGCTCCTCTGTGTGTGTATCTCATTGACTGACTCAAGTCATAATGATTGGCTGAGTTGCCTCATATGACCAGTGTGTAAAGGCCAGAAAAGTGGTTAAAATAGAAACACTCTTTCAAAATTTAATATTTCTCAATAATTTATAGGTTATAGCTCCGGGTCCGGATAGGGCAGGGTCTGGGTCCAGGTCTGCACTGCGATATTAGTGAACCCCTCCCTACAGTTCACTTACTAGCCACATGTGCGGGTTGAGGATGCTCTTATCTAGCTTCAGCACAGAGCCTATTCACACCTGGAGATGGCTGGGAGCACTGTGAGAGTAATGTTCTTTGACTTCTCCAGTGTTTTTAATACCATCCAACACCTCCTGTTGAGGGAAAAGCTGAGTGAAGCACAGGTGGACATTGCCCTGGTTTCCTGGATCACTGCCTACCTGACCGGCAGGCCCCAGTACATGAGACTACAGAGCTGTGTGTCAGAGCAGACTGTGAGCAGCACCGGTGCTCCACAAGGGACTGTTCCCTTCCTTTTCACTTTCTACACCTCTGATGTCAGAAATGCTCCTGAGACATGTCATCTACAGAAGGTCTCAGATGACACTGCTATTGTAAGGTGTATTATGAGGGGATGGAGGAGGAATACAGGAGCCTGCTGAACAACTTTGTGAACTGGTTTCAGAACAACCATCTACAGCTTAACACCGGGAAGACAAAGGAGCTGGTGGAGAAAAAGTCTCCTCCAGCTCTTGTCACCATCCAGCTTGTGAGCATCAAGGTGGTTAACACCTACAATTTCCTGAGTGGTCATCTGCATGACAAGTTCGGATGGGAGGCGAACATGGACGAGCTAGATGAGAACGGCCAGAGCCAACTCTTCTTCTTGAAGAGGCTGAGGTCCTTTCTTGTTAGACACAATTGTTGAGGACTTTATATCAGTCTGTGGTGTCAATTGCCATCTTTTATTCAGTTGTGTGCTGGGACAGCAGTATCACAGCCGAAGAGAGGTCGGCTCTCCTGGAGGAGAAATTGGACACAGTGGAGATGGTGGAAGAGAGGCAGATGCTGGCAAAGGTGTAAGCAGTCATGAAGAACCCGTCCTACCTAGGAGTCCACTGAGCAGCAGACTGCTCCTGCCCTGCTGCAGGAGGTAACACTACTGCAGGTCGTTTCTTCCTGTAGCCATCAGACTGTACAACTCTGTACAACTGTAATTCATCCATTCACCATCTGTATCATCACCTGCACTGCTAATTCTACATGGGTCATGCTGTCTAGCACAACACAGCATGTAGTAAATACTGTAACACTGCGTTGGCTAAATACTGCCCTGTACTGTGACACTGTGAAGGCACATTACTGCTTTATACAATCCAACCAACATTTCCATTTTACTTGTAAACACATTACGTATGTAGAGTATGTAATGTACACAACTCATTATTATTATCACACACACACACACACACACACCTCACCACCTCCTCTAAGGAACTCTCACTCTTCACCTGGCATTGTTAGTCAGTAGTACCAGTCAGTCTCCAGTAGGTGTCATGGAGTCCTGGCACATAATGAACAAACTAATGTTTTCCACTGATACTTTGATACTAGTGAGTTTTGTCGACACTGGTACATTCTGCCTCCAGGAAATAGCCACATCCTCCTCTCTACAGTCTGACACTACTACAGCTCTCATATTCTCTTGCCTACTCAGCATTTACATGATACCAAACAGACTGTCAGACATATCTGGGAAGCATTACAAACAAGACAAAATTAACCTTAATCGAGTGCAGTGAGTGAATCAAGTTTTATCCTCTGGAGTTACCATAGTTGTGTGCGCTCTCTGCTGACCCGTATAGACCCATATACTGGACTGGACTTCACTGGACTGCTGCTGATACCAGCTCTTGTATAGACTCACTGCCTTTCACACTTATCTACATACTGAACTGCAGCTCATACATTGAAGAATGCTGAAGACTGTGTCCTGCACTCTGTGTCCTTAAAGGTGCTCAACACTCCATACTGTAAAAATCTAAATCTTTAAAATACTGGATACATGTAACGGCCCACTCCTGGTATATACCACTCTCAGCAGTAGTGTCAGTGTATTGTATAGACAGCAAACACTGTGTGTGAAATGGAAGCAGAAAATGCTGTGACTGCTATCCAAGAGAATTGCTGTTACATTTTGAGTAATTATTAATAATTAAATAATTAAAAGTGTATTACCACTGTGAGACATCGCTCTGTCACACTAAAAGGAAAACTCAATTTAAAGCTCTGAAAAACAGTATTATCTGTTTATCTTGTGTGACCTGTGACTTTCGATGGGATACACTGCCATAGTGGATTCTTAAAAACAAACAGTAACATTGTCACTGTGAGTCAGAAATACAGTTAATATACTGTACATTTCCACACAAAAAGTGACAAACACTGTCTGCGAGGGGCTGACAGTGACATGTGACACAGTTCATCACAGGTCGTAAGCATAAAGCATGTGTTTGTGCTCAGAGAACCAACACATTATTTCACACTGAATGTAACAAGGTAGACTGCAGACTCATGAACTGCTGATTTACCTCCATCCCAGCCGAGCGCGGTTAGAAGTGTTGAGATTTATGGAAGACACAGGTACGGCTAGTTTACCTCGTAAGTGATGAAACACAGAAATCACCCAAGGAGTGCCTAACAGATAAACACCTCAGTGTGAAAATTTTACATTTCTACTCAAGGTTAAGATTATGCCAGAGTCTACCTCTCACTCAAAACATTGTGTGAAAGTATACTTGTATACAGAAGTAAAGAGCAATAACTACATAATGGGTGAAAATTTCATATATATATAGTTTTACTATATAAATGTGTCATTTCTATAAAAAAAATTTTTTAAATATGGATCACTGGTTACACATTAGTAGTTACATGTGTGGGCCTGTCTGATTCATCAGTCGGGCTCTAATCAAAATGAACCAGACTCTAGATAAATGCCAAATGTGCAGTATGAGTGCACAGCCTCATATTACATGACACTAGTGAATATAGGTAAAACTTCCCCCAAAGGAAACTAGGTCAACACAGCATTAATGTTATTTATCAGCCAAATAGGATCATTGAAAGAGCATATTCTGTCCAAAGCCATCAGTTCAACATATCTATCAGCCACTAAAACTCTAAACACACATCAAACGGATCACTTCAAGACTGATCAGTGTTTTCAAGATCCAGCCTTTGAACTAGTGTTTCTTCCTCACCAGTTTCCATCACTGCATCAAATCCAGGGCCTCCATCTGGGATCACTAGATGCTCCTGATCTCAGGCTTCAATATTTCCACCCTTTACTGTTGCGGTTTATGGTACAAAAGCAACTGCTAATCTCCTGCCAAATGCACACACATTTCACAATGACATTGCAGAAAAGGGCACATGCATGACTTTTTGTTACTTAATGTGTTGATTCATATGTTTAACCTTCAAATATATGTGTGTTTCTCTGACATTAGTGAGGATGATGTGTAATCTGCATCACTTTTGGTTGAATATTTGACTAATATATATATAATATGCACTTTGACTAAAGTGCACGAACACAGCTGAAAAGTACAACATGCAGCTAAGCACTGACACAGAAGTTGTGCCAATGAATTCAAGTCACTGCAATTTGCTGTGATAACACTTTACAGTCATGTGGCCAGTGTGAAAGTTTGACTTCCTTTCTTTGTTCCCCTTGTGCTCACTTAGAAGTTTGTTGGCCCGTTGACTCATTTTCTAATCCTGGCTTCCTCTCTCCTTTTCCAGCTCTCTCTTCCTCTCCTCCTCTTATTTCCTCTCTCACTTGATAATCCTGAATAACCTTTTTGAAAGGTTCTTGCCCTTTCCAACTGGTCCTCCCACCAGCGCAGAGCTTTGCCAGGATCTTCAAAGCCTCCCATTTCAAACACGACTGTCTTATAACTGCTGCACCTGCTCCCAGTCAGATCTCCTGTATCTCCTAGCAGCATGGATCCAAAGCCTTCAGTTTGTCTGCCTTTCTCTCCGAGCAGAGGAGTAAAGAAAAGATATGATGAAGAAAGGCCAGCGGTCTGCAGTGGAGCACTGCTCGCTAATTTAAACAGAGACTTCCTCCAAATGTTTGTATCTGCTCAGGCATTTCCTTCACTTCTGTGGGAGTAAAACTTCACATCATGGTATGTCTGGCTGCCTGAGGTTGGGTGGGATCACCAAGTTCACGTTCTCTGTCCAGATGAAGCTCCAGGGTTGAGATGGAAGCACAATGACAAGACGCTCTCTCAACAAGGTCTCAGATTGATTGCTGTGTTATCGTGTGGCCTGCTGCAGCCAACTAAAATCCACTCCAGTCACTGCTCCAGTCCAACAAGAGCCTTTTTCAGAGTTGGACCACTTCATTTGAGACTGAACCCAGAGTCATTTTGGGGAATTTTTCACCATGTCAGAGTTGCTTTCTTTCACATGGAAATTCTTCTAAACCATGAATAGTTTGAATTTTTGTTTACTTCACGCCAAGCTCCAGAATCTTAATGTATCTCACATTGCTGATAAAGATATTTTCATTAAAAGGATTTCTTGGTTGTTGGGTTGGTATTGTAGTAATGTACAAACCTTTAGCCTTTTGAATTATAAGTTGGGTTCTAATTTTTGTTTCATGTGTGATATATATTTTTTGAGTTGTGTACATACATTATCCCAAATGTTTCCAGCAATTCTCAAACCCAGAGAAATTTGGGTGATTTTAATCATGGCAATGGTCCGTTTCATTAAGTCACATGTCATCGACATCATATCCCCTATGTGCATGCGTTGGTGTTATGGTTGCCTGCTAGAAGCTCAATATTGACTTTTAAACATTAAGCCAAATTTATAAGATACATTTTAACACCTTGGTCATTTTCAACTATATTTTACTGGATGACGGATTTTAGTCATCGGACATATGGATCTTATGTTATTAGAGATAAAAGAGTCAAAGAGTGTAAGCATAGCACTGATTTTTAAAGTGAAACTTCTTTATTTGTTATTTCTACCAGTTTTAATGACCTGGTCTGTTTGTTATGGAGAGGAGGAGACCACTGTGGATAATTCATCAGCCAGTAAAAAGTTATTAAAGAAACAAAGGTAAGCAGGTAACCAGCTGAAAAGCATCTGTGAATCACTGATTTATTTTTTTTTATGTTATTTTCTGGGCACTTTTTGCCTTTATCTGGATACAGTGAGAGAGAGAAAGGGGATCACATGCAGGCCACAGGTCGGACTCAAACCCGGGCCACTGCAGATAGGATTAAGCCTTCGTGGTATGCGCTCCATCAAGTGAGCCACCGGAGCATACCGAATCACTGATTTTGAAAGTGAAACTGCTTTATTGGGCGTTTCTGTGGGTTTTAATCCCCTGGTCCATTTGTTATGGAGAGAAGGACATTGCGGATAATTCAGCAGCCGGTAAAAGCTTCCTGAATGTCTGGTTCTTAAATTAACAGAGAAAAAATTTAAACAAAGAATAGCAGCAATATTAGCTTCCAACATCTCATGTCCGCCATACAGCATCAGTGAAACACTGACTTTAATGTGAAACTACATTATTCAGTGCTTCTAACGGTTAGCAGCGACAGTGAAGGACTCCAAACTGGGAGAAGCTGACAGTAATGGTAGTGGTTGACAACAACTCCCATGATCCCATGCTATTTCATGACATCACCCAACACCGTCTTTTGATATTGTTCTCATTGAGAGCCCCAGAAGTTACATACATACTTTTCAGTGGCTTTATAGCCATTTGAATTTCAAGTCTGCCAATGCACATTAAGTAATTCAGTTGAATAAAACATGAAAGGTCTATACGTTTTCTCTCCAGCTTGTATCATACCCTTTCACACTTTCTCATGCATTCCCACACATGAAGTAATTTCATCAAACCCAATATGGCACTGCATATGCACTGAGCTAAAACCCTTTAATTTTGTCTCTCTGAATCATGGTTTGGCAGAGCTCTCAGGACTAAATGACACAGGAAATCAGCACATCTGGGACTCTGGCTCCATCAGTGATGTGACTGCATCTCCTTCTAGGAAGTGAGAGCTGATCTCTACTAACCCAGCGAAGATGCCAGTCCCTGCCATAGAGCACCATCAGAGCTGGGCTTGTTTAAACTCTGGACACAGAAATTCAGACAAACAGCAGAAATGAGTCGGCTTGGTATAAAAATAACCTGATTACAGCCCACACATTGCCATTGAGGAGAACAGATATTTACATAAGCTTAGTGGTGCAGGCAGCTTCACACCAGCATGAAACCAGATTCACTTTGCGGAGACAACAAGGTTCCTGTATCCTGGACTGAGACAGAAACATGCAGGTATGTGATAAACCACTACTACCTGTAGCTTATTGATAACAGATAGCTACACATGAGAAGCCGTTCAGAGTGCTGTAGTAGAGTGTGGAAGACTGGAAGTTACCTTTATGTAATCGAGTCTAGTCCTTTCACCTCAACTAGAAATTGTTTGCTACTACATCAGTGAATCACATTCACACCTATGGGCACTTTAGAGTCACCAATTAACCTAATTTGCATGTCTTTGGACTGTGGGAGGAAGCCAGAGTACCCAGAGAGAACCAACAAAGGCACAGGGAGAACATGCAAACTCCACACGGGAAAGCCCCAGGCCCGAGGTTCAAACCCAGAACCTTCTTGCTGTGAGGCAACAGTGCTAACCACCGCTTTGTTTCATCATAGTCATGTTTTTATCATGGTTTTAACATGCTTCACCTTCAAACATTCATGTTGCACTTATATATTCATTCAAACTATGCATGTAGTGACCTGAGTCTAAGAACAGTTTCCTTATAATTCATATTTGTTTCGTGTCACCTATTTGCCATCTCAAAGTCATGGGACTACAGCAGGAGGACAATTTCAATGAAGCTAAAATTGTTTTGACAAACATTTTTGACAAACGGGGGTGTAACTTAAGCCTTCGTGTGGGTAGGTGAACAACCAGCTTACGTACTACAGCACTCACGTTACTTTAACGTTACTGTTTATAAACTATTTCTGCACTGGTGTTGCTGATAACATTGTGAGTGTTTTCAATTGAATGTTTTCAGCACCCAAATGTTGACAAACTCAAACAAAAGCTGGTAAGTGCAATAAGGGTAATTTAATAAACGCAAGAAAGTGCAAAAACTTCCAAAAAACTGGTGCACAAGGAAATCACTGAGGTTCAGGTAGGAAACACAAAACTCAGGAACACGAGGAAACACATGCTGGGACAACAGGAACAAACAGTAGCAAAACAGACGACCTGACACAGACAGAAGGGAAGATAGAGACCTAAACACACAAGGGAGGCGAGGGGTAATTGAACACAGGTGAAACACAATAGGGCAGGCAGATAGGGTTATCTCCCTTGATGTTTGGGGGAGGCAAAGTGTTTTGTTTTTTTATACAACACTTTTGCTGCCACCTGCTGTTGTACCTGTTTTCATACGCTTATGGACACAGGATTGGACATAACCAAAAAGTCCAGACATAAAAAGTCTGAAGTCCAAAAGTGTCCAAAAACAGTCAAAGAAGGGTCAGATCATGAGAGTACTGACCTATTTCTTTTATTTTGTGGTGTCTTTTGGAAATGCCTTAGTAATAACATTACACGCAAACTTTTCCGCTTTTCCCCCTCCAAATTACATCTGGGTCTTCTTTGTCTTTTAATGGTATTCAAGGAAACTAAGTACAATGGCTAATTATCCACTAGACTACTGTTACAGTGACTGTAAGTCATTTCACTTTGATGGCCCAACACATAAATTGGTTTGGGAAAGAATAAAACAACAAAAAACGACTTTATTTCTTGGTCTGACATGGGATATGAACTTCACAGTGCCATAAGTTTTTCTGCACTGCATTAGATGTAAATCTACAAAACAGTCCATTTTAAGAGAATTATTTTGGGAATGCTGGCCTAATGAATAAAATAAGGAGACTGATAATAATGTGGATTCCCACAATGTAGAGAGAAAACTCCAGAGAACATGATTATACTTGGTTTACACATCATGTTTTAGTAAGGAATCACATTTATCAGCGTTTTAAATGTTTCTACTTATCATCAAAATCAAAGTATTTATTGTAACTAATCAAAATGTAAGTAATCAAAATGTTACAATAAAATACTTTGATTTTAGTTACATCAACATATATTGATGGTACCAACACACATTAATATACTGACTTCATTTTCTAGATGGCCACTGCAATGCCAAAAATAGTTGTGTAGTTCCTCCCCATAGATCTGATAGGACTACAAAACTGTAACTTCAACATTAGAACAATAGAAGCTAATTCACCACACACACACACACAAACACACACACACACACACACACACACACACACACACACACACACACACACAGAGCTTTGGGGCCTTGGAGAGATTTTCCCTTGTGATTGGTTGTGGTTAGCAGCTCTGAAACCCAGAGTCTCTGCACTAAAATATTCCCACCCTTCCTGTGTGGGATAAACATTTGTACCATGCAGCCACCCACTGGCCAAAAACCTGAAACTGATCCTCAACACAAAATCAGATGTAGGTCGATTGGCGCTGTTGGCAAACTCTCTCTCCTTCTCTGGCACAGCGTGGCCAACAGTTTCTTTTTCAAAATTGGGCTTGTGGGAATAAGGCAGACTGATGCCATAACACTGTTAATAACTTCTGTGGGAGACACTTGGAGGGGAAGTATAGCACTAAAGAAGGCAATAGCCACACTCCATCTCTTGCACTTACTGACAATGTTAAGGATTAGTCATTTCAGGACCCAAATGCAGACAAGAACAAAAGATAGTACAAGCAAAAATGTAATTTAATAACAAAACTGACTTACAAACAGGTAATTGAAATTGAAGCATAACTCTGAAAATCGAATTGGCAAAAGTCAGGAACAGAAACTGGAGTACAAGAAACATCAGGGGGACTGAGCAGGAGCAGGAGAGACACTGGGGAAACTGAACAGAAGCAAAACAGATGCACTGACAAAGGCTGAGGGAAAGACGCATGGTGTGTCTAAAATCATATCCACTTGCTATACTATACACTGCATATACAGTACATTCAACAGGGTTAGGAATGGTGCCAGTTGAGGGTGAGAAGTGGAGTTTTACAGTTCTTTGACCATTTTGAGGGAAACATCTAAGTACTTAAAGTGCATGTTGCTGTACAAAATAACAAGTGAGTATGGAAGCAGGTGAATTGAGACACAGCATCAGACTAAAATACAAAAGGGCGGCAAGGGTAATTGATATAGATGAAACATGTCAGGGTGGGGTAGACAATCACAACAGTGGGAAAACTAGACAAAGACAGGAAGTAAAACAGTGGACCCACCAGGTAAATTATAAAAAAAAAAAAAACTGACAGACAGTCAAGATATATAAAGAATAGTGTTTTTGCTGACAGTTTTATTTTCTGCACTGAGTGTGTTTTCGGAAATGGGTGATATAATCAAATGAATAGTTTGATGTTTTTGGAAATGCTTGCTTGAGAGTTAGTGTTAATTTTGTTAAAAAGGACTTTTTGCTTTTTGTGCATGTGAATGGTCTACAGAGTCACAAGGCTCAAAGTTTACACCAAAGGAAGTAACTCTGTGAAGGCAAAACCCAATTTTCTCCTTTGTAAGAAACGCATCATTGGGGGTCCAGACATTACTTCCTGGACCTATTGACACTAATACATCTCTTGGTGCTGCCCACCTGCAAGCTTGACACCCTCCTGCAAGCTTGGCATGCCACAAGCTTACTTATAATGAAGAGTTTTCTTTAGTTTTGTAGCCATGCTGAAAAGAGACAGTATTCTCAGTTGCCTGGAGAAATCTTTTTTCAATGGTTCCCTCAAGTGCTCCTAACATTGTACTGTGAGCCTGGTACTTCAAGAAGCACTGCTTCAGAAACCATGCCATTACATGCTTCATTTTCACAACTGTTTTCTCTGTAGTTCACACCTAATGTGGCTGAATAGGGGACTCAAGCTCACAGCCTGTCAGTCTACATTGTTAATGTGGATGATGTTTTACCGCGTTGCTGGTGACTCTTATTCTGTTCTGAGATTTTCATGGACTTAAGCCGCGTTTTGACCAAAAAGTACCTGGAACTTAAAGGTACTTTGAATGGGATGAAGAGTGAATACCTCGACTCTCCTGACTGCAGACCCGGGTCCACGACAGACAGGCCTTGTATATGTTTCAGAATATTTCTGAATTGTTGGCCAGGTTCATATGGAGTGGAAGACTGACAGAACATTTCTGTCAGTTTAGCTTAACCCCATACATTCCTGTAAAATTTGCCAAATCTGCTAAAGTACATACCCATGATTGTACCTGCTGTTATGATTTTATCGTGCATCAATCAGCTTTCAAAAGATATGTCACATGAGTACACACTTACACACTGGAGTTGTGTACATAGCATGGTTATGTACTTAACAGTCTGAGGCAAAAGAGTAGCTGTAGTTTTAAGCCTAAATTACACCCCACAATTTCCTCCTTTTTCCTTTTGAGGCTAAAAACAATTAACTTTTCTTTTCTTGAACTTGCATGTTTGTTAAACTAAATGTTTTTCTTTTCCTTTTTTGTTGTTTCAGGCAAACCAAAACATTCAAGTCCAACATTCCCTCTCTTTTAGCTCTGGTTTCTCTCAGCTCAGAATGAGCTGGAAGATGCTAAAACACTTGGTGAAAGGAACTTAAAGGTGAGTTCATAAATCATTCCTCCATTACTCACCTGATGTTGTATTGTATTCCTACTAACCTGACATTAACTCTTACATGTTACCATTCAGTAGGGCATTGCACAGTCAAAGGCTTGATTCAGTCCAACATCTAATAACACATAGTCCTCTAAGATCTTTAACCATACTAACTAAAACCCCTCTGTCATAAATAAACATATATCCATCTGTATTCTAGCGATCAGACAAATATAAGCATAACCTTAGCACAGTCCAACTATAATACATGATTTAAAATGTTAATACACTGCAGTGTGAATTTAAATAACTTTAGAACATGTGACAACAACAAACTTAACCACAACCACACTTAAGTGGCTTGTATCTTTACAGGGAATTGTTGTTCATATCAGTGCTGAATAACATGGGTTAAATCACATTCCATGTGAGTATTCATATGCATTCTCCGTTGTCTTTATGTTTTCATAGTTTTGTTGTTGGTAATGTCAGCGAGCCCTCTTCAGTGCTCACAGTAAGCAGCTCCACACATGTCTAAAATGTAAATGTAAGAAATGTAATGGACTAAATTAGCCCAGAACTGAGAATAATAATGACATGTGGAAATCATTATCCTGCAGATGCTTCTCAGATGATTGATCACATTAAAACAAAGGTGTTATGACATTAGAGCCTTTAAAATGTTAATTATCAGCAAACAGCCCTGACCATTCAAAGGCAATATTTCTGTAATATTTAAGAAACACTTGATGAGGAGGTTGAGCTGATGCTGATGGGTCTGGTGTTGTATTTCACTGAGACATGGATACAATATACTCCTAACTGAAATCTTTAGTGTCCATGGATGTGAAAATTTGGCTTTAGTGTCACAGGCTGGCTAAACACATCCTTGTAACTTGTAACAAACAATAAATACAATAATAAATTAACACCACATGCATAGTACACACAACAATAACAGACATAATTCCAGTGTGAACGATGTTGACGCATTAAAAGAAGTTTACGAGTTTGCATTGGTATGAAGGACTTTCTCTAAATTTAAGGAAGTTAATGCGACTCTAGTGTCTTACTGTGGGAAGTCCTGCGAATTTCTTCCTATTTTTGTTTCACCTGCATCCTGTTTACACATTCCAGTTGTTTCTGCTCTTTCCCAATAATTTTACTGGTCATGTTTGTAATCCTGGTCAATCGTGGTCTGTTTTTGTTCTTAGACCCCAGGGACTCATACCATGTACCAATGGCATGCTGTCAGGGCAAGCAAGACAAGGAGTGCTTGCCCAGTTAAAGCTAAAAAGTGGAATCAATATCTCTCCTTAAATCTGATCTCAGAACAGCGTTCTGTCCCATAAAGGATCTGTTGCCTGTTTGCATGCATCATGTAATTTACTGCCCACTAGCTAGCTTGACTTCCGTCACATCTATTGTTTCTGTCATTTTTGTGGGTGTGACTGTGTCCCTTTAACAAAGGCTGGGGCTTGTCAAGCAGAGAGTGGTGACTGGTGACTAGCTATATCCAAAACATGCTTGTCAAGCTGTCCTTGATTCGGCTTCTACCAGTCTGAGATCAGTAATGATATTGAGTGCATACTGTGCAGACGTGTGTGGAAACTAAACTTGCTTATTAAGCACTAAGAGGCAGCAGTAGCAAGTAAACAAGCAAATTACACTAATTTATCATTTCTGTGCATGATCTGCTGTAAGTGTGACAAGTTTGAGACAGAATATTGTTACAGGAGTAGAGCCACTCCTTTTGGGAATAGCTCAGTAAGTAGGTTGTGTATGTAGTGGGTGAGAGAGGGAGAGAGAGCACTAATGCTGGCAACTACAGCAGAGCATGGCTGTATTATGAAGCAGAGAGTTTTTTAGTTGATTAGACATGCAACGTATGTGTACTGCTACATTATTGTTTAAAATCTTGCTTGCAGAACCTTTAAAAATGTATTCTGTATAGGTTGTAAAACTGGAAGTACAATCAAAATCCTAGATATTTAGTTAGTAAAGCTCAACAATATGGTGGAAATATGTTGACTGATAATCTATGCCCCCTGTCCCCTGCATAAGACCATCTAGCACCATGTCATGAGCATATTAATACATTTGGCAGGTTGGATTCATAATTTGCACTTCATTTGTGTATTTGTGTATATTTGTGTATAAGTAGAACAAAGCAGGTGAAAGCACACAGCCTTAAGGTGTTCCTGTATTCAGAATAATTGTGTGAGAGGAAATACCACTGCACCTTACCCTCTGTTTTCAATCTGTGAGTAACTATTTAATCCACTGTGAAACGTGGCTGTTGGTGTTAATGTCACACAGCCTTTTAATCAGAGTGTGTTTCAGCATACAATTCAAATCTGAACTGAATAAAAAGTCTGACATAACTTTTAAACTGCTGTAGATGTTGAATAACATACATATATGTGTATATACATATATATATATATATATATATACATTATATGGACAAAAGTATTGTGCCACACTTCTTAATCATTGAATTCAGGTGTTTCATTCAGTGCCATTGCCACAGGTGTATAAAATCAAGCACCTAGCCATGCAGTCTGCTTTTACAAACATTTGTGAAAGAATGGGTCGTTCTAAAGAGCTCACTAAATTTGAGCGTAGTAATGCAATAAGATTGCCACCGTTGCAACAAGTCTGTTGCTTACATTTTTTCCCTCGTAGATAAACTGTGAGTGGTATTATTGCAAAGTGGAAGCCATAATTTAGAATTTGCTCTCGTTGAAATGGGGCACCAGTCCTCTGGGAGGACAACAATGAATTACTTCTTTGATAAATTTATCAATCTCATAGCAGAAGCCATGACTTCTCGATTCAATGGATCTCCAGTCTCTACGTCAAAAGAACACAACAGGACAACAACTGGGTGTAAATAAAGGAATTTATAAACTAAATTATGATCTACAGAGTAAATGCAAGGTGTAATAATCATAAAGATAAAAAAAATAATGAAATGAGCTGGTTGATGAGTTGGCAATTGTGGGAGAGAATATGTTATGGCTATACACTGTGGCTATACAGCTAATGATACTATCTCTACAAATGAGATTTGGTAATTAAATATTACTATATTTAGACATCAACCCATTAGTGGAGTGTTAAAACCGGCCTACTGTGAGTTGCGCTGTAGCTGGAGACCCTTGGCTGGAACCCAGGTGGCTGTGGTTGCCGTAGTAACCCTGGAGACATAGTGGATTCTCCTGGAGGCCGTGTCCCATTATCACTGTGACGGATTCTGCCGGTGTCTCAGCGTTTCAGCTCTGGTGGAGTTTGCCAGGAGACTTTCTGTCTCGGGTGCTCTTGATTTCTGGTTGACTTCTCTGCAGGCGGTCATACAGAGGTGTTATCTGCCGGTGCCTTTTGCGGGTTGATGCGAAATAAACTCTAAGGCACTTCACTTTGGCTAGATAACTTTAGAGGAGACTGGTGTTGACCAGATGACTCTAAACTGTCAAAAATCTTCAAAGAGGAAAACTTGATAATAATTAAAAGTTACAAAATTACTCTGAGGCACTTCTGTTATTTTGGTTCAGTTGGTCTTGACTTGGCTTATAAAAATAAAAGATCGCGCATGTAGACAAAAAGAATGTTACTTGGAGCCTATGACAAAGAAAGAATAAAGGACGTGGACAAAATGATCATGTGCAAAAAATGGCTAAGAGCCATGAGTTTGTGACCAGCAGCTTAGAGCTAAGAGTTTACATAGCTACAGAGCCAGCTTTGAGCCGGGACTTTGAGCTTTGAGCAAAGTTTTCAGCCATGTGTGAAATGACCACGACTGTTTTATACCTTGGGGGCTGGCGCATGTTTCAGGGGCGTCATCTGTCATCTTCTGTGTTTCAACTTGGAGAAGAGAGTAATTTCCCACAAAACTTTTGAAGTTTAATTATAGAGTTTACCTATAAACTCGCACAAATCCATCTTCCACCATGACCATAGACCATTTCATATTACATCCTTCAAATCTGGAATTAATTATAATACAAGTGGTTAGCTGATCAAATAACAATATAAACATTTCCTTAAAGCTAATAGTCTATAAATGTGGATTACACAGCAGTTCTTTGACTGTAATAATAATAATATGGACATTCTGGATGTCATGTAGTTTGTGATACCTTGTATGCTGACAGTATGGTCACATGAAGGACATTGTCTTGATGTCGAAATGTTATATTTCAAACATTTTATAGGATAGAAGTTAGGGATTGAAGTATTACATAGTAACATATCGTGAGTTACAGAACAGTTAGATATTTTATTATACACTGTTGCTCATAAAGTTGGAACAAAATATTTTTTACCTCTTTCCATGAAATGATTGTAATAATGTGATTTATTCTTGACAGATAAAGTGTATATCTTCTCAAAACTTTGGTAGTCAATCTCTTCCAAAGTGATTACTGATGCATTTAAATAGGAATAAACAGAGGATTATGTCTGAAAACAAAATTATTCCAACTTTATGGGCAACAGTGTATATTCTTCCTCAGATCTGTGTCTGTGAAGAGTGTTCTGCTGGTCACCTCTCAGGATTGGAATGTGGGTTGTAGTTTATGACTCTTATCTAGAGAGGGACACCTTAGTGATAATCAGTCCTTTTGGTGTTACTTGTCCTATATAAGAAACAATCAAATATCATTAGACAGAGTCTTATTGTTACAAACTGGAGATTTTGCCTATTTTCTCCAGTTACATGGTGTCCATTCGTTGATCCTCTGGAGCTGACCCTTTGACCCTTGATCTGATTCTGTGTTCCTCTGGCATGCTAAAAGGATGGTCCGTTTGTGAGAAAAGGGTCCTTTGATGGTTTGATGGTGGGAAGAGTAACAAAGTGTCAATTTTGGGTCCATAACTCTGTATGTCCTTACAATTAACTTCTTTAATGGCTTGTGACTGATGCCAGGTCAGGTATGTACGCTAAAAAGCGTTTAGGAACCACAGAAACTCAGCCACGAAGTGGCAGACCACGTTAAGTTACAGAATGGGGTCGCCATGTACTGAGGCGCATAGTGCGTACAAGTCGGCAACGTTCTGCTGACTCAATAACTGCAGATTTCCAAACCTCCTCTGGCATTAACATCAGCACAAAACTGCGCCGGGAGCTTCATGGTATGGGTTTCCATGGCCGGATAGCTGCATGCAAGCTTTACATCAGCAAGCACAATGCCAAGCATCGGATGGAGTGGTGTAAAGCACGCCGCCACTGGACTCTGGAGCAGGGAAATGTGTTCTGTGGAGTGACTTATCACGCTTCTCTATCTGGCAGTCTGATGGACAAGTCTGGGTTTGGCAAATGCCAGGAGAACGTTACCTGCCTGACTGCATTGTGCCACCTGTAAAGTTTGGTGGAGGAGGGATAATGCTATGAGGTTATTTTTCAGAGGTTGGCCTAGGCCACTTAGTTCCAGTTATGGGACTCTAATACTTCAGTTTACCAAGACATTTTGGACAATTCTATGCTTCCAACTTTGTGGGAACAGTAGGGGGAGGGCCCTTTTCTGTTCCAGAATGACTGTGCCCCAGTGCACAAAGCAAGATCCGTAAAAGCATGGTTGGGTGAGTTTGGTGTGTAAGAACCTGACAGAGCCCTGAGCTCAACCCCATCGAACACCTTTGGGATGAACTAGAATGGAGATTGCAAGCCAGGCCCTCTTGTCCAGCATTAGTGTCTGACCTCACAAATGCTCTTCTGGATGATTCCAGAAATCTCCAAATTCTTGTAGAAAGCCTTCCCAGAAGAGTGGAAGCTGTTATAGCTGCAAAGGGGGGACCAACTCCATATTAATCCCTATGGATTTAGAAATGTATGTATATGTATACATATATACACTGTTGCCCATAAAGTTGGAATAATTTTGTTTTCAGACACAATCCTCGGTTTACCCCTATTTAAATGCATCAGTAATCACTTTTGACCAGGTGATGATTACATTATGTGTCTCAATTACCCAGGTGAAATGTAATAAATCACATTGTCGCAATCATTTCATGTAAAGAGGTAAAAAATATTTTATTCCAACTTTATGCCCAACAGTGTTTATATATATATATATATATATATATACATATATATATATATATATATATATAAATATATTCTTGCTCATAACCCAAAATTACAAAAATATCCTAATGCTGATTTACATTTAGGATTAGAGAAGAAAGGCAGGGAGAGAGGATGACATGCAGCAAAGGGCCAGAGGTCAGACTCGAACTCACACCACTGCGGTTTCAATTAAGCCTTAATGATATGCACACTACCAAGTAAATGACCAGAGCGCCGTACTGCTGTCTTCTGCATTTTTTCCCAGCAGACAGAGCTTGTCAGTCTATTGCTACTTGATAAACTTTTCCAATCCACTTGTAGGCTACAACTGGTTTGGACACAGCATTTTATTGTTGGGTCTGAGCTCTACCTCATGAGCTGGACACCAAATATGTTGGATTTTGGTTGTTTATCAATTTGTGGCTATCATAAATTAAGAAAATATTAATATTAAAAAATAACTTCAAAATTAATTAAAGTTCACTGGGCAACAGCCTAAACTTATAGGCAAAATAGCCACTATGGTTTTTGTCTCAATTTATTACCATTAATCTGGAACTCTGATTAACCATTAGCTTACTAACTGTAACCAAATTACCAAATCAACAGTAAGTTACAGTTGAAGGATTGAAATTCTACAAAGCAGAGGTTGGCAATATTCACGCTTGTGCAACATTAAACACCAGTAGTTACTCAAAGACATTTATTTACAATGCAGCAGAGTAAAACACAATGTCTAATCTAGTATATACAGGTGTGTGTGTGTGTGTGTGTGTGTGTGTGTGTGTGTGTGTGTGTGTGTGTGTGTGTGTAGGTGTATGTGTTGGTGTTTGTGGGGACACAGACAAAGGCAAGATGGCCGATTCAAAGTGGTCACGGTGACCACATGACCTGAACAAAGAAGACTACAAAAGATGGCGGTAAACAAAGAAACTACTCAAAATGGCCGCTGAGACCACCTGGTGTGTGTGGGAGGGAAGGTGTGAGTTTCTTTGTTAGTCTAGCTCATGTAATCTAAAGGTACCAGGTTAGAGGGGGAAGGTTAGCTTCATGCAGGTTCTAGGACTGAAACGTACTGCTATGTGTGTGAGCATACGAGTACTCGATTAACTGTATGACTGACCACAACCTAAGCAAACATTACAACAACAAGACATCAATCAACAAGTGCATTAACAAAGTTAAGACTTCTCCTGCTTAGCTGTGCTGTGCTGGGAAAGGTTAGGCCCAGTCAGTTAACGTTACCCAGAGGTCCTTTCCAGTGTTGGTGTAAAGTCCAGTGAGTTGGGAGGCTTCCTGGTGGAGTAAAATCCTGTCTGGCTGTGTTGCTTGCTGTTATCTCCTTAGTTCTCCTCACAGAGTTAGCTGTTCCATGCTAACTCTGCTACGACTCCTGTTGCTTGGAAATCAGCTGGCCTTGTGTCGTAGCTGCTGATTCTGAAGAGGATTTGGTTCACTCACAGTTAATCCGAAGCAGGTCGCTGCTGTTGAGGAGAAGAGTGTTTGCAGGCTGCTGGTAGCAGGCCGGCGAGAGAGCTGGTTTCTCAGGTAGCAGAGCTGACCTGGGCTGGGGCCTTGTTGCCCTTTGAAGAACCAAGAGGAGAGAGCAGGAGCTGCTCTCCAGAGCAAGCCAAGAAAAGAAGAGAGAGAGAAGAGGTCTAGAAGACTGGTTTTGTTTGGTGACACCCTTGGGGGTCACATGTCACATGCTGACCCACACTGGCTGGCCAGAAGGGTCCGTGGGGGGAAGGGTCGTCCCCAGGTGTGAACGGTGAGGAACTGTGGAGTGTGAGTTCCTTTGTCCAGTGGAGCAAAGAAACATTTGGTCTATTGAATGATTGAGTCCCAACATTATCTTCAAATACAAGACGGCTTCAGAAAACATCAAAAACATATATTTAGGACAAGTCATGGAGTGAGAGACCTGTAGTTTTTATTTAAACAAAGTTATTTACATAATAAAAACTCAAACGGTCCATCAGACCGTCTTGGCGGTTCTAGTGTTAAAATATGATTGTTGCTTATTTAATAATGAATATTTAATGTTATAGAAGAATACTGAAGCCAGGTTTTCAGGGACTATGTTTATGGTTAAGGTTGTCAGATCCCGAAAGGGGAAAATGTTGCTACTGAGATCATATGGTCCATATGTACAAGATATGAGCACAATAACATCAAGCACCATGTCCTAGAGGACAGGGGTCGTACACACAACCATATGGTACATACACACACATTACATAGATGATTACATTACATAGATAAACACAAAGATGCACAAAGTTTAGGTGCATGTGTGTGTCAGAGAGCAACCTGGCAGCAACAAAAATGTTTTAACATGACATTTCAACAGATAAAATTTTTTAACAAGGTTGTTGGTAGATTTCAGTTATATAGAGGAGCTGCATGACAGCAGGTGAACATGTCAGACTGAACCATGTGTTTTTGCAGTACATTTCACACCGTCAATTTTCCATCATGTAACTCCAGACAGGTTTGTGATGATTGTTGACCACAGGTGGGAGAGCAGACTTTTATTCTCTGTTTGCGTTGTGGAGGTCAACAGTCTCTGATGAGCAGCTCATGGCTTGAAGCAGGATCCATCAAAATGCCACAGCAAATAAATTCAACCAAAGGGAGCACTGTTGTTTGTATTCAGCGAGGATGCAGCACAAGTTCAAACAAATCTATTAAAAATGTTTTCATGATAAGATGTATTCATTTGAAAGGTCACACTTGTCTGAAACAGACAGCCAGAGATATTTGCCAATATTACATTATCTATGTATTGAATATTGTGAAGCTCAAAGTTGTCCAGGAGATGAACAAACGATCAACAGACAGTGTCTGCATGCAGATTGAGGCCTAGAGTTTATACTGTCATAGTTTCCTTATTTCCGAACAGAAGAATATGAGATGACAATAAACAGAAGGTAGGCAAACTGCAGATAATCAGTGTTAATGTTGGTGAAAGGTGACAGTGTTAAAAAGATCCTCAGCAGGTTTTTCATCCTACTGCTTTTCTCTTTGGTTTCTTACTTTCTCCCAAGTGCAGGAACTAATTTCAACAATATGCAATATAATCAATATCTATGTAATCAGGGTGTTGGGACATGTCAGTGTGCGTTTACTTTGCTGTGTGTTCACTTGGTGGAGGCCGGAGTTCATCCTCATCATTAATCCCTATTCCAAAAGCAAACAGTGATATTTGACAGTAACAATGCTCAATTGCTCCCATTCTGTTGTAATGAATCCAGTGTGGCCTGCTGCCGAGTCAAACAGCTGCTGGCATTAGTTTGCTATAACATTATCAATGCTGCACGTGGAAATCTGCATTATTAGCTATCAGACCCAGTAATGGCCCGCAGCACATGGGTGCTTAGAGCTTTATCTAAAGTTATGACTAGAAACCTGTGGCTGCTGGAATCAATGGCTAATAACCATCCATGCGTTCAGAAGTCAGATGGAGGGGCGTCGTGTAGCGTAGTGGTTTAAGCAGGCGCCCCATGTGTAGAGGCTACAGTCCTCGCTGCAGTCGGCCCCGGTTCGAATCCCGCATCGGACGGCCCTTCGCTGCATGTCATTCCCCCTCTCTCTGCCTCCCTGTTTCCTGTCACTCTCCACTGTGCTGTCCATTAAAGGCATAAAAGCCCAAAAAATATACTTAAAAAAAAAGAAGTCAGATGGAACTGGATTATCTAATTGGTTCTTTAACAATTCACTTGAGTGGGTAGTGAGCCATTTTAGCCACGTACAGGGGAGATGCTCAAAGTGGGAACATCATAATTTCACTTGCTGGTGCCCCCAACCCTACATGGGTGCCAGTCAAGTGGCAACATTCTGTGACATCACCCAATAGTTTGTTAACTGCCATTTTGAAGCCTCGAGTTTGGCTTAATGGACATCACCATCTTGGTTTTTTGGAACCAGAAAAAACCATATTTGAATGAGAGGGTGGTGCTGGGGGTAGCGAGGGTGGATCTGACCTGTGTCCCTGAGGACACTAAAGCCACGTTTCGACCAAAAAAGTACCTGGAACTTTTAACTTTTCTTCAGGAACTAAAAGGTTCCTGTGGCCCATTGTTGTCTGCGTTTCCACCACAACATAAAGTCCCGGGAAGATTATGCAAAATTATCACTTGACATTACATTACTCACAGCACTCATAACATGAACGAAAATATGGGACAAATTGCGTCCCGTATATATTCAATACAGGAACCAGCATTTTATTTTCAAATATGGGACGATCCCGTATTATACGTGGCGGATGGCAACCCTTGCCACTCCGGTTGTTGTGGTCCTTTATTTTTTTGAAGTCCTGTTTCAGGCTTTATACCTTCTCCCGGACCTGTTTCGCGGTGTGGAATATGTGTTTGCTTGCTCGGTGCTCGCTTGCTGCAGACACAAATAAAATGCAGCAAGTTATTATGTAAACTTGTCTTGTGACAGTGAAGTTCACCTGTACCTGTAGGGTTGCCACCTTTTATGTGAATAATAAGGGACGACCCCCTTTTGCTCTTTTCATTTAGCCATTGACACCATAATGAGTGTGTATTGGAGCGAGAGTTCTTTGGGGCCAGCCCCTAGCGGCCCTCAGTGGCATTGTACTTAAAGTCACTTCCGCATTGGCTTCATTTTTTCAGCACCGCAACCCAAATCCATTTTTATGTACAATCTATGGTGCCAATGTGGTGGGTTACTGGAAGGTCAGAAAGGGTTGCATACTCACAAACATCCAAACATAGACCATTTTGATCTAGAGACAGTCGCTGATATTTTGGATTGAAGCTGGTTTGTGTTCTTTAATCGTGAAGTCTCCATATTAAAAATAGTAAGAAGTGTTTGTTTGTTTCAAAGTTGTGTAACTGTTGTGTAACTAAACTGCAGCAGGAAATGGCAGCAGGAATCAGGAGTGTTATCCACAGGTTAACAAGCTAACAGACTAACAAACACTGAGTCCACTGTCTCACTCTGGCACATGGACTAATCTGTTGAGTCTTGAAGCTCCCAGTCGGTCTCCTTCAGCATACAAGCTGTAGTTCAATGTGCAGGGAAGGGTGGAGGGCAGCAAGCGATCAAAAGCTAAACCTGTCACAGATTACTGAGTGACTTTGTGACACTGTTTAATGTTGTAGGCTAATGCTTCATTTACATGTCTGAAAGTGCAGCTTGTGGTTGTTTCCAGTGTAAACAAACCACAGTGTAAACTCGCTTTGTATCAATATCCAAAATACCAGTACAATATAGGGTTGTTAATTTCTGGCCAACACTCATTGAAATCATTATCAATACCTAGGATCAATACCCAAAAAAGTGTTAGATCACATCCTGAACTCATGAATATTTTGTAATTTGCCATTAAAACGTGTCCTGACTAATTTACAGGATACTACATCAGCTGATTTTAACATTAAGAAATGTGATGCTGGCCCTGTTGCTACTTCAGATTGAATCCAGATTTTACAGTGTCACCCACACCTACTTTATGATTCCAAATGTTGAGTGCTGAGCTTTCAGGACTAGCTGTAGCTGTGAGTTTCGTCAGTCTGGCCATTTGCCACCACCACAATTGGACCTAGAAATACTAGCTAGACCCCACCGTAATAGGGGGGGCAGGAGCTGCTGAAGACTTGGCAATACTAATAAAAGTTAAAGTTGTCAAGCTAACTCTCCTCCAAATGTCAGAACTAAACAGACCTATTTTTTACAGCAGAAATTTTGGCTGCTCATAGCAGAGGATGTGTTTGTGTGTGTGTGTGTGTGTGTGTGTGTGTGTGTGCATTGTTACATTTGAATCTTTGGCAATGTGTCTCTTTCTGTATCTGTCCATCCCTGACAGCGTCTTTGATGGAGATCATGCTGTCATCTGTTTCAGTGTTACTTACACTCAGAAATGAGACATGTCCCTCCTACTGCAATCTGTCTCTGTTACAGAACTGGGGTGGGAGTTGGGGGCGGGGGTGGGGAGGTGGGGGGCACTCTGGTCACCTTGAACACTCCTCTCTCTTTCTCTCTCTCTCCACCCACTCATCATTCAGCACCCAGATGGAGCCATCGCAGGTGAAAGCTTTAGCTGTGCACTACTTTTTCAAATAAATGTGCTGCAGGGAGAAAAAATATTAATGAACACTATGAGTTTTAATCTGTGTCCAGTGGAGTAAGCAGACACAGAATTTAACCAAAAAGGTTTGATGCTTAGAAGTTCCACCTGACATTCAGTGGCTTCTTGCTGTGATACCTATTTTAAATATGTTCATATATGTTATTATACATGTTAACAAATGTCTGCACTAGTGTGTACTGCACTGATACATGCTCTGGTTCAGTCGCTGTATCAATTCAGTCCCAAGATTCATTTACTAACATCATCATCATTATTCTGGCTAGTGATGTCCTCAAACTTTTATCTAATGCTGACTTTTGTCAGGTCAACACTTTATTTTACATGTTCCATAATTACAGAAATGCACTGATAAGAAAAAGAAAATTCATAGGAAGTTTCCTGAAAAGACATAATTATTTCTAATGACACTGTTACCACAGAGTCTTTTACTGTGTCATTGCTCAGCTGTACATGAAAACCATACAAGTAGACATATATGTAATAATAACGATTATTTCATTTAAATGGAGCAGTTCTTTCAACAGCTATTTATAAACACTACACAACTTTATAGCTCAAAAATGTCTGTATTTTCTCTTTTAACAGTGCTAAGTTACTTACTTCTTAATAGGAAACTGGAGCTGAAAATGATGGACCCATAATATGAAAATACTGTATATGAAATCAGTGCTGTACTGCACCTAAGCAATTTCAAACTTTCTACTGATATTTATATATATATATATATATATATATATATATATATATATATATATATATATATATATGTATATATATACACCTATATAAACAAGACACACTTGTGGTGGTGTGTAGACTAGTTTATTATTCTTAATGATTTCACACAACCCTGAAAAAGGATGTATGTGAAACTACAGGTCTGTATTCACAGTATTATGAATGAATTCTAGTTTATTTGGTAGCTATTCCTGGTGTGAGTACTGTACAGAGAAAGAAGTGCGCTATTTGATAGATTCCCTGCTCAAGTGGTGTTACCGGTGGTCAAACTACACCACCCTTCCCATCTACCACTACCTCTGAGAGTGAGAGAGGAGACCTTCTCAGCAAGCAGAACCCTGCAGAAACTAGAAAGGGCACCTGCTCTGACACCCACAGTGACATGATGTCATTGACATCATTTACAAATGAGCGATAGAAGGGCCCATGCCGCCCCTGACAAGATATGGTGGGTGCCCATGTCACCCCTTTCTAAATTCACCACTGGATTGCAGCTTTGTATCAAAAATATAAATTTGTAAAGTGTGAATGAATGACTGTAATATTTGCAAGAACACTGAATTCTGGGAGAGTAAGGATATTTAGAGCTGCCGGAATATAAAGCTTTCTTTCTGCTCAGGGTGCCGCTTCTATCTCATTTCAACCGTAATAAAGTTCAGGGCCTTCTGTTCTTCCATTCATTTTTGATTTGGTATATACAGTATATACAGTCTAATCACAGTAATACAGTATAATGAGAGCACCCAGCTCCTGTGCAGCTCAGTGGGTAAAGCTAGTTATTGTAAAAACCTGTGGTTTGCCCCCTACAGGAGACAGCCATTCTGAGAATGCATGTTCTCCTTTGAACCAGGGCACCTGGCTCAGTAATGACAGCCTTACATGGACTGTGGAGCAGGTTGCTGACTGTGGATGGAGTGGGATGTGTATGAAATGTGCTTCAGCATGCTGTCCAGAATTAAAACAACGTATTTCGGTGAGGGATTCCCATCAGGGAGGAAGTGGAGAGCTTGGACTGGATTATAGGTCATTTTCAAAACATGTCCTCCTTCATACTGTGCACAGGCATCAGCTGCAGTTCTCAGGCTCCTACAGCTTCTTCCTTCCACTCCACAACATGCAGCCTAAAGCAGCAAGGCCAAACATCTGGCCTCAGAGGAGCAGAGCTCTGTCAGCTCTTGGGTGGATAAAAAGTTTTTAAATTTATACAGGTAACTGTTAGAGGAGCTTCTGATTAGCAAGTCCTCTTTACATATACAATATGACTGCTGTATAAATATAATAAAAATGTCGTAAGATGTTAATAGATAGACATTTTGATATGGTACTTTTAGTACTATGTGTACAAACACACGTTTGGTGGATACATGACAAGTTACACCCCAGAAAAAAAAAAAAACTTTTTAGGGCCCTTTCCATGTTGAAGAGTGGGGTATGTATTTTCCCCTTCACTATTCCTTCAGTATGTGGTGTAGACCTAAAGATATGCAACAGAGCAGGACAGAGAGACTGACAGTAGCTTACACCCCCACAGAGGAGAAATATTTCATCAGCTAGCTGTGACCTGTAAGCCATAAAATAATGTAATATGAATGAAACGCCCTTGGCCTTCAAGCTAACATCACGCTATAGGTTAATATTATAAAATTGTCTGCAAAAGTTTGGTCAAATTCCTTATCTAGTAGATTGTTGAAGTGTAAGTCCAACCCTGTTCAACCCCTGCGACAAACACAGATTAAAATCTTGCTATATGTTTTTTTTAAGTAAGCATCAACTCAATCATTACTTACAAAAAGTATGAGTTTGAATTCTGCCCTGTTTTTATTTCTATAATCAGCAGCCTTTTGGAGGAAGACAATGTCTGTACACAACAATCTCTCCCATTACTGGAAAAGTTAGCATAATGTATTCATAACATAAATAGTAGTGGCCAAAACACTACGAGAAAAAAGAAGGTTAATTTTCAAACAATAACACCCATAAAACTATCAGCAATGGTATCTGAAGCAGAGTGCAAAGGCTTCTTTCTACAGCTACCATGGGACATAGGATCAGCAGTGATACAGGGAATCCATGTCAAAGATATCAGGCACAAACTAATAATGGGCCCACAAAGCAGACTTCAGGCAGGAAAAAGTTCAAGGGTCTTAATCAGTCACAGGTCAGTACACAGATAATCAGTCAAACAGGCAAAGTAATCCAAATCGGCAGGCAAGTCAAGACGAACTAAAACAAAACAACAGAAGTGCCTCTGAATAATTTTGTAACTTTCAATTATCAAGTTTTCCTTTTTGAAGATTTTTGACAGTTTTGAGTCATCTGTTCAACGCCAGTCTCCTCTAAAGTTATCCAGCCAAAGTGAAGTGCCTTAGAGTTTATTTTGCATCAACCCGCAAAAGACGCCAGCAGATAACTCATCTGACCACAACTGCCTGCAGTGAAGCCGACCAGAAATCAAGAGTGTCCGAGACAGAAAGTCTCCTGGCAAACTCCACCAGAGCTGAACTGCTGAGACACCGGCAGAATCCATCACCGTGATAACGGGACACGGCCTCCAGGAGAATCCACCTAGATCCCGCGTCTCCAGGGTTACCATTGCAACCACAGCAACCTGGGTTCCAGCCAAGGGTCTCTAGCTACAGCGCAACTCACAGTAGGCCGGTCTTAACACTCTGCTCATGACTGGGTTGATGTCGACATATAGTAATATTTCATTTGTCAAATCTCATTCGTAGATGTAGTATCATTAGCTGTATAGCCATAGTGTATAGCCATAACATATTCTCTCCCACCATTGTCAACTCATCACACAGCTCATTTCATTATTATTTTCATCTTTATGATTATACCTTGCATTTACTCTGTAGATAGTATTTTAGTTAATAAACTTATTTATTTACATCCAGTTGTTGTCCTGTCGTATTTTTTTGACATAGAGACTTTATCAATGAAATAATTCATTGTTGTCCTCCCAAGAGGACTGCTGCCCCATTTCAATGAGAGCAAAGTCTAAATTATGGCGTTAATGCTACAGTATGCTTACTGTAAATTTAACCACCTATAAAATACTGTAATTTTTATTACAGTAATAATTACAGTACTGTAATTGTCATCACAGTAATAGGGTGCTGTATTGTTTATCACAGTAAATATTAGACTACTGAAACAGGCATTTTTGCATTCATTTTAATTAAGAATTGTAAAATAATTACATATTATAAAATGAGGACACTCTTCATCAGAAAATATTCATTTATTTATCATTTCATTTAACTTTCAACATTTTACATTTGATAATACATAGGCACTAAACAGAAGGTCTTACAACAAAATTGTGTGGAGAAAGGCAGCTGTCCAGCATAACCATTATACTCCCATCAATTGTATAACATGTTTGGAAGATTGTAGAGATGTCGGGTCCTCCTCTGTCTGCCTGATAACAAACATCTGAGTTGAAATTGAGGCCAAAATGTATGTCACCAAAGACAAATTATGGTTTCTGCTGCTGAAAAAAATCCCACTCAAAATTAATGTATTGTGATTAACATGAAAAATATTTTTACTGTAGAATTCACCCACCAATAAATTTTGACCATGATGCATTGGAGATCTACAGCTACATGTTGTGTACAGGTTCTACAGTAAGCATTTGTTCATTATACAGTAGCCTAATAATGCTGTGAAAACTACAGAAACTTATTACAGTGTAATAAACAAAAGCAAAGAAGCACACTAGGAACACAATAGAAAAATGCTGGAACTCTCACACTAAGGCAAAGAAGATCTGGCACAGAAAGAAGGGAAGACACAGACTAAATCCACTAGGAGAGGGAAGACAATGAGACACAGGTGCAACACATTAGGTTGAGGCAGGCAATCACACAGGCGGGAAACTTGACAGGAAGTGGATCTGAAACGAAGCAAGTGACCAAAATAGAAGAGGAAACACAAATATTGAAAATAACTGAACATGATCTTATGTGGCAGGAAAGACTGTAACAGAAGAGGCAAGCGTCTAACATCCATACAGCAGCATTAACATCACCATATACAGAACTTTACTTTACTTAAAGTTCTCCAGAAATCTTCATCGAAACACTGAAGAAGAAGACAGGTTGATGGAAACACAGTAAATATGGAACTACAGCCAGCAGCCAGTTAACATGATTAGCACAAAGACTGGAAACAACTGGTTGGCTCCGAAGATGGATTACTAACAGGTCTCATTGTGTTATAATCCATTCGTGGTCCGAATGCAACAAAATCCATTAAGACTCACTGATTAAAACATTGTATCTTGATGGTTTAATATGTCAGACTCGCTGCTAAACTAAGCCAAACAAGCTTCATATTTAGTGGTATCAATCTTCTCATCACACACAGCAAGAAAGCGAATAAGCCTATTTCTGAAAGTGTTAAACCATCTGTTTTGGGGATATCCAAGGCATGAATTTCCTTTAAATCTGGCACTATTCACTGATTGACAGATTAGTCAATAGTGAAACTAACTTTTTCTGTCAAAAATAGATTTAATGTAGTTGAGCAATAGTTTCACACTGCACCTCTTCCTGTCCAGGATTGCTGTATTTCAAGTTAACCTTTTGGAAGAGTCACACGTTCGTCCTGAGAGGGGGATTTTCTGAAGCACCTTTAAGACAAGTGATGAAGTGCTGATCTTTGTCAGCTCTCATCTGGCTAGAAAATAAGCACTATGACGCTGAACCTCAGTGAGAGAAAATGTTGAATTTTACAAAGCAGGGGGAGATTTTTCTTTTCAATCTGGTCACCTCCTTTCATCTTTGTTTTTTTTTTTACAACAACATTACCAAACTTTGTAAAGTGCATTTTCAACAGAATCACCAAGTAATGATTCAGAAGACCAGAAGAAATTATTAGATCTAATGAACCAACAAACTGCTGCCACTATCCAGCCACAGTTTATATGTGTGTGTTCAGTGCAAGATGTATTAGTAAGAACTGAGAGTCATCCAAGTTTGGAAAAAGAGTATGAAAGTATGAAAAGCATCATAAAACAACAGGTTGCTCTTCAATTATTTTTATCTTCCCTTAAGGCAAACTGTTTGAGGTTCACCCACAATGCAGTGAAACTCTGTGCTCAGCCATTGGGGAAATTTTTATGATGACATTGCACCTGTGAGAGCAATAATAATAAACCTAATCTTAATATGTAGAGAGAAGGAAGCCACCATTATGAAAAGACATTAACACCCTATTGCTTGTGTCATTTGCTGCAGGCAGGAGCCATAAGATTGGCTAGCGGAAAAGAAAAACACCTAATCATCATCAATAAAATCCAAATACACTGCTGCTTGTGTAGCAATGTAGCAGTCTAGAAGAGAGAGAGGACATGCAGATTTTATAGTCAGAGTATACTATGGCATAAAAATCAAGCCGGTATGATTGCCTTGGGAAGATGTTTTTATGTCCAGACCCTGGGAAACCTTGAAAAATTTGACACACTGGGGGGTTATGGGTGTTATCAGCCCCAGACACTCTGCTGGAGATTGTCAATATGAATCCCGTCTTCCTCCACTCCTACGAGCCCTGCAGTACTGTATATTTTCACCCGTGTCATGGTGCACTTATAGGAGAAAGTAATTGAGCAGAATTTGATTCAACAAGCATGGCACTCACTGGGTAGGAAATTCCACTCTGTCTCTCAGAGGGAGGTCAATGGAGACAGTTTAAAATTTAGCTCAGTATGTGCACTGCCCTGTGCATCAGCTCACAGTACAAGTTTCAGAATTTCTTTCATTGAGAGGTCTTGTCCGCTGCATCGACGTTACAGAGTGAACTCAAACCCTGCTTCACACAATCTGTGTCTCACAGCTGGTTTGTCAAGGGTGAGTAAGCTGTAAATCTAAGTGGGGGAGTTGGATGGCAGTGTATGGCAGTCCTTTCAACAGCTGTGCCATGCCTCTGACTTATGTCTGACAGACCCCTGATGAGGTTTCCACTGACCAGTCTGCACCACCACATTTCACTCTCCTCCTCTACTGCCCCATTCACATTAACTCTGCTGAAAGCAGCATTTCGCCAGTCCAAAAAAGGGGCCAGTGCTTACATCCCTGCTCGTAACTGCAGACTCACCAGGTTAATTGTGCCACTCAAGGGTACCACTGCCTCCTACTGCTTTTTCTTCACATGAGGGATTGGCTCAGTGAGACACTGAAGAATGCCATCTATTCAGAGGTGAACAGGACGACACACTGAGGATATTAGGTTAGACATCCATTAAAAAGTCACACAACAGAGCTATATTTGCAGCAACATGGCAACAGATCTTTGTAGAAGCAAGCAGAGGTTATATGGTGTTTACAGGCACCTGATTTGACATGATTAGTTTTAGTCTAAAGTCCTGTTCAGACCTGCCATTAACATCCGTGTCGGGTCATCTGATCACATGTGGACAGCTCTAAGTACAGGTGTTACCACATGCATTGAGGACACATTTGAGATTCAATCACTCAGACCACATTTGGAGGTGTTCTGGGCCGCATGTGGCCACATTCTTTTAGCAGTGTGAATAAAACGTGTCCTGGGACACATTTAAGGACTGCACATCATTAAACTTTGTCTCCCTCACAAGCATTTGCTGCATTTGTACCATCATTATTATCATCACTCTTTAAATTAGGCTTTTAGGCCATTTCACACATTTACTGTGATTAATTCATCATATTAATCACAGTAAATGTGCCATTGTATAGACCCAAACTGACCTTGCTGCTAAGACTATCTTTGACTAACACTGGAGGAAATGAATATATTATGACCACTGAGGCTGGTTGTATAAATGGACATTTGGTTAGAAGTAGCTGAATGTGTCAAAACATCCTGCCTCTTATCTCACCGGCTAGAAAATGTTTGTTCGCAGTCTTTAAACTCCTTGTTTTATCCATCTGGTGCTGCAATCTGGGCCCAAATGGCCAATGATGAGATCATGTGAGCACTGTACACAGATGAAGATTCATACATAGGACCAGGTGGGTTGGTGAACTCTGTCCTCCACTGAGTGATCATAAGACATCACAGCCGGTCCAGTGATCAGAAAAAAGAGAACATTTGTCCTGGATGGTCTCAGCTTAGTGTAACAGTCATGCATCTGTACTTGGTATCTGGCATGGTGCAGCACACACAACATGTGTGTTTGATTATATCAGCAACCTGCCTCTTTTCAGGAAATATCTTCTGTTCTTTTTTTCTTGGGATATATGGAGCTGTTCAGTGGGACTTGAGTCAGGCAGCATGTTCTGGACGCTGAGCATTCTTTACATCTCTGCTCAGTTGAGTAAATCAACACAATATGTCCAAGGTTTTTGAATTCCATGTATGTAGGGATTTTTTGTATCAGGATTTTAAATACAAACAAGAATAGTACATGCACCTTTTTTGTTTTGTTTTACCTTTTCTTTTGTTAGAAGTTTTACTATGTGATAATCTCCAAACACATTTCTAAATGGCGTAATTGTTCATTTCTTCTCAGAAAGCACTATGTGCATCCTTGGTGTTTAATTGTTATTTGAATAAAATTGTGTTTGAGTTACATTTATTTTTCTGCTGTGATAGCATTCCCTACATCAGTGTTGCCCGTAGGAGTGTGGAGTTCTGCTTTTGACTTACAATGTTGGTTGGTGTAATATCTGTACAGGAGGGTAATAAGACTAACTTCCTGTGTATCCACCAGAGACATAGGAAGTTAACCAACTTGTTACCTGTTGCTCGTCTCACCTTTGATTTTAGCACTTGTTCCATTTGTCTTTGACTCCCATACATTCTCTGTCACATCTGTACGAATAAATAAATCAAGTGCAAACCCATACATCTGTAGTGTTCATTAGATTCATCAGTTTTCACAGTGCCTACATGGTCTATGTGCTTTACATCACAAAAAGAGCAATAAAATAAATAGATAGATAGCTAGATAGATAGATACTTAATTTACCCCCCAGGGGAAATTCATGTGTCCATCAGCTCATTGTTTCCAAGCACAGACCCAGCCTTTTTTACCAGCTTATCCAGTCTCTTTGTGTTCGTGTCGGACATGCTGCTGCCCCAGCAAACAGCATGCTGGCCACAACTGACTGATAAAACATGTGCAGCATTTCACTGCGGACCTGAGCCTCCTGAGGAAAAACAGCTGGCTCTGCCCCTTGCGGTAGATTGCATCTGTGTTCAGGGACTAGTCCAGTTTACTGTCCAGGTGCACACTGAGTATTTAAAAGTGTACACCACCTCAATGTCCTTCCCTCGAATGTTGACTGGCTGAAGGGTCAGCCTAGACCCGAAAGTCCATGACCATCTCCTTGGTCTTGCAGGTGTTCAGAAGGAGGCAGTTCTTGTCACTCCATTCACTGAAGGCCATCGTCAGATCCCTGTAGGGGAGAACGGGGTAATGTGAGACATCGGGTAATGTGAGACACCCCTTGTATCTAGGCAACGGAACACATTTGTGGTCATGTGACCATTGTGTTTTCAAGCCCCTCCCATTTCCCATTGGCCATGAAGGAGAGGACCTCATTGTGCTGTGGTAAGCATGTTTTTTTCACAAAAATATATTTTTTGCGTGTAAAAGTAAATTTTCTTGCTGTCAACTTAATCAACTGTTGTGCCAAAGCAAATTGATTCAGGTTGAAAAACTTATGTCATACATGTTGATGAATTACCAACATATAAAACCATGTGATGATGCTATCTTAAGATTAGTCTTAATTGCTAAGAGAGGTTGTTTTTTCTAAAATGGTGGTGGTGGGGTAAAGTGAGACAAATGCTGTGGGGTAAAGTGAGACAAATGCCATGCCCTCATGAGGCACAATTTAAGTTTAGTCTTAAACATATTTTAATGTAATATTACATTACATATGTTTTATTTTTAA
>NW_019525660.1:5677864-5678248 GCF_002814215.2 Seriola lalandi dorsalis | reverse complement strand
AACAACGGAATTAAAAACTTGAAAAATGCTCCGGTGGATGCTTATACTTCAAGATCGCTGATTCGCTCATTTCAGGGGGACAGATCATCCAATCATCATGCAGAAGCCGAGCGTCCGGGCCAGCCCACTGTCCCATAGACCCCCAGAGACGCTGAGTGTCCGATGGGCGGGACAAAGCTCAGCATTTATCTAATGACCGTCTAGTTTCGCTGCAGTGGAACAACCCACTCTATGCTTCCCCGTTGAAGTCGGTAGACGCTCGGCATCTACACTGTGTAAAGCTCTGTGGCGCTGCGGGGATGAATGAGAAGGAAGTCGTGTCGGTTACCTGTGATAAGTAGCTGATTCTGAACAACAGATGAACGTGTTCTAGCGCATATTTAG
>NW_019525660.1:5666383-5677814 GCF_002814215.2 Seriola lalandi dorsalis | reverse complement strand
AGGCGCAGTCTGCAGGTAGGCTAGGGTATGCAAGAGATCACATGATTCTGTAGGTTAACTAAGGCCAACTGATCTTGCCACAAAGCTAATTCTTATAATAATGAATTGTCTACTCTAGGTGAAGATTGGTTTGGCAGATTCCTAGTACGTCGCCATCTCTCTGTCTGAACTCCAGAGGCAACATCCCTGGGAAGGGCTACAGCCTTGACAATCTGGCTGCAGTGATGGACAGGTGACAGAATTAATTCTTTATTTCAAAATGTTTTATGGAGGCTTTACCTGTAAGATTTGGTTTTAATTTTGATACGGTTCTTCCTCTGCCTCTCATCTTTAACAGGCATACATTCCCTCCACACATGATCTACAATGTGGATGAAACAGGCGTCTTTACAGTACAAAAGCCACAGCAGGTAAGCTACACATGATACATTAGAGAGCACCAGACTGATACTGAGTGGCTTGTGATAATGACCAGCTAGCTATTGACAGAATGCTGAAACTAATGCTATTAGTAATGTTGTGAACCTGTGAATTGGAAAAAATGAATGGACTGAAAAGAAATACGTACCTTTAGACCAGTAGTAGCCTATGATTGCCATTGATTCTAAACTTTCTATTTGATTCAGGTTGTGACAGAGAAAGGAAAAAAGCAAGTTGGTTCTGTCACATCAGCTGAGAAAGGAGAACTGGTGACTGTGGTGTATGTAGTAAATGCTGCTGGGAATGCCACACCTCCCATGTTTGTCTTCCCCAGAGTTAGGTTTAAGGACTGCTTCATGATAAGAGCACCTCCAGGAGCCAAAGGTACCTCCACCAGAACGGGATGGATAAATGAAGACACCTGGGCTGAGTTCCTCGATCACCTGATACACCACACTAACTGCACCCCTGACCGTCCCATGCTGCTAATCCTGGATAATCTTAAAGCTCAAATCTCACTTAAGGCAGTGGAAATAGCCAAGAGCAATGGTATTGTTCTGCTCACCCTCCCACCCCACACATCCCATCGCATGCAGCCTCTTGATGTGACCATGTTTGGCCCATTCAAGACCCAATACAGCCGAGCTCTTGATGGGTGGATGAGAACTAACCCTGGCAAAACAGTCTCCATCTACCAGATTGCAGGACTTGTGAATGAGGCCTTCATATCAGCAGTGACACCACGCAACATCACCTCTGGATTTAGGTCCACTGGGATTTTCCCATATAACTGAGAGATTTTCCCTGATGAAGCTTTTGCACCATCTATGGTGTCAGACCGGCCAAACCCTGAGCTGCAGCCTGCCCCTGCAGATGATCTGGATGGTCCACCCTCTGCAGATGATGCAACCCCTGCAGATGATTTGGATGGTCCACCCCCTGCAGATGAACCACCCGCTGCAGATAATTCACTCGCTGATGCAAATCCATCCACTGCTTTTGGTCCACATGATTGTGCCTCGCCTGGATATGTGTCTCCTCGTGAAATCCTACCACTTCCCAAATGTCCCCCCAGAACACAAATCAAACGAAAGCGTGTGAAGACAGCCATCCTAACTGATACTCCTGAGAAGCAGGCAATTGAAAAGGCTTATAAAGAAAGACAAAAGAAACTGGCAGGGAAAAAGCAAAATAGCAAAGAAAAGGGAAAACCGAAAAAGAAAGAAACCAAAAAGAAAATCGTAGTTAGCAGCTCTGAGGAGAGTGATGTCCCTGTCCCACTAGATAATGTGTCTGACGAAGAGAGCTCTGAGGATGAGAGAAATGATCCAGGAAACACAGATCTGTCCATGGGTGACTTTGCCATATGTTACGGCCGCCACTCTGGCCATTTTTGTTGTTTAATTTCCCTGTCTGCCAGGCTGCCTGCCGAGCTGCCTGCTGCGTCCACCCAGATGCTCCACCCTCTCTGGCCTGATTGGTGCCATTTGTTGCAGCCGGCCAATCCCTGCCGCCCAATCAGGAACCCCGGATATAAAACTCCGGCTCGCCTGTCAGTTGAGGCAGCTGACTGTTAGTGGCAGCTCGCCTCTTTGTTGAGAGAACATTTGTATTGCTTGTAAAATAGCAGAGATTCGTAGCTGGTTTTGTGACTGCTTTGTTTGTTTTGTTTTACCCATGGTAATCTTTGAAGCCTGGAAGTGGGGTCAGGTTTAGGATTTACTGTGATACTGATTTTGCTGATTCCTCCTCTTGTAGTATTTATTTTGTTAGAGACACTAGGTGAAGGGGTGCTGTTCCCGGCGTGTTTTTGGTTTTTAGTCAGCCTTGGTAGTTAGTATTGTTTTTCCTTTTACTTTGAGTTAGGTAAATGATTTCACCTGTTAGCTCCTAGAGAGTCCTCCTTTTGTTATATTCTGTTTTTGATTTGGACAGCATCCGCTGGCCCCGTTCCTTGGTTTGTTTTTGTCCATGAAAACCATTATTTTCACCATTTGTGCTATAATAAACAACCTTATACCTAATACCAACTGGGTTTTGTGTTGCTTCCCTTTCCCGTGTGAGCCGGGTTGTAACACCATAGTTAACTTTGCAACCAAACACAGGAGCGTCCGTTACATTGGCATGGTTGAGAAAGTTGAGGATGACGAAATACTTGCACAATTTCTCAGAAGAATCCAGGGAAACACGAAAGAGTGGGAGAGACCCAACACACACAAGGAAAATGATGTGGCACATGTTCCTAAAAGTGATGTGGTGAAGAAGCTGCCTCAACCTAAAAGACCTGGAGGAACCACACAGAGAGAGCAATTCTTCATCTTCCCCTGTAACCCTCAGAGCTGGAATGTAGAGTAGGCCTCGTTTTAGAGTATGACAGTATGCTGATGTTCTAATCCAGGTGGGTTTGGTCCTGTGTTCTGAGTCCAAGGCTGTTCTAGCTGGTTCTTATTCCTTCCTCTGCTCTGACGCCCAGACACTAGCTGTCTCTAAGGGTCCTGTGTTCTGACCCCCAGACCGGTTCTATCCGTCATTTGAATGTTAATTAAAACATTTTTAATTATATTATGTTGTATTTGATTTTGTTCAGAGTTACTTTCAAGTGTTCAGAAAAAATGTGCTTAATTGACCAATCCCCATGATTCTGTTACTAGTCTGACATTAGTTCTGGAATGTGTGGTTGTCAAGCTAGCTGTCATGATTCTAACTGCTACAACAAGTGTTGTTATGGTAGTTTCAGAGTGGAAAAAGTAAGTGGATCAGTTTACCCTCAGCTGGTTCACTTTACCCCCTTGATTTCTCTGGTCTGTCTCAGTTTGCCCCTAAGCTGGGGTAAAGTGAGACACAAGACCACTTTTTTAAAAACAATCATATTTTCTCTGCTCTTCGTCCTGAATACATTCTGATAATTTCCATCGCTAGGAAACACCCTGAATTAATGGAAAATGTGTACATTTTACTCATATATCGTTTTAGCTCACTTAGAGGGGAGCAAATGTAAAAAATGTCTCACTTTACCCCACTCTCCCCTACTCCTTTTCCTGCCCATTCCTGATACACGCCACAATAGCTGTGTCATCTGAGTATTTCTGGATGTGGCGTTGTATTTAAAGTCCGCCATATACAAGGTGAACAGGAACGGTGCCCGAACAGTCCCCTGTGGAGCCACAGTGCTGCTCAACACTGTCTCTGAGAAACAGTTACCCAGCCTGCCGTACTGTGGTCGTCTGTCAGGTAATCCACAATCCAGGATGTGAGGCAGGGATCCACCTCCATCCTTTCCAGCTTGGCTTTAAGGATGGGGGGTTGGATGGTGTTAAATGCACTTGAGAAATCAAAGAAAATAATCCTTATGTAACTACCTGGCTCAAGTAAAAATGGGCCTGGTGGAGCATGTAAAGGTTGGCATCATCCACTCCAATATGTTCTTTGTAGGCGAACTGTAGGGGGTCTAATGCATGTTCAACCTGTGTCCTCAGAAGGTGGAGAAGCAGCCGCTCCAGGGTCTTCATGATGTGTGATATGAGGGTCGCCGGTCTGTAGTCAATTATCAGCCAGTTGTCCTACTTTAGGTACCGGAACAAGACACAGGACCAGAACCCTCCCTGTTTGAAAGTTTAAGTTGAAGATCCTCTAGAGAGGCTCAGCCAGCTGGGCTGCACAGTCCTTTAACAGCCTTGGACACACACCATCGCAGCCTCTTGAGCTCCGCTCTCACCTCCTCCGCTGTAAAGGACAGGAGATTTGACCCCAGTGTGGAGGGAGTTGCAGCTGCAGTGTCAGGTTGTGGAGGAGATGCCGTAGAAGAAGCTGCAGCTGAAGCAGTGGGAGGGAGAACAGGTGAGGCGGTGTCAAACCTGTTGTAGAACAGGTTGAACTCATTGGACTTGTCCACATCACCTAATGTTGCCTGGCTGTTCTTGTCCTTATACCCATTTATGGTCCTCATCCCCTTCCACACCTCTCTGGTGTTGATGTGCTGCAGCTTCCTCACTACTTTCTTTTTATAGTCCTCCTTCGCCTGATTTAATCTCCTCTTCAGCTCATGTTGCACACACCTAAGCTTCTCCCTCTCTGAATCCCTGAAGGCCTCCTTTTTCTGATTGAGGAGGGTCTTGATGTTACTGGTGATCCAGGGTTTGTTGATTGGAAAGCAGTGTACAGTCCTTGCTGGTATTACAGTGTCCTTACAGAAGTTAATGTAGTCCATGGTACATTCAACCATTCTATCAAGGCCAAGGTCCTTGCTTTTATCATTTTCAATGACTCCAACAGGATATTCCTTTCTGTGCACTCAGTCTTTTAGAGACTCACTGGCCTTCGGGGTCCAGTTCCTGAATGAGCAGGTGGTTGCAGCCTGCCTCAGTACACAGGGCTTGTAGGAAGGCTGAAGAAGAACAGATTATGATCTGATCTGCCAAGTTGTGGTAGAGCTGAAGCATCCTTGACATTTGAATACAACAGATCCAATGTCTTATTTTCCCTTCTGGGACAATCAACATACTGAGTGAAGCCAGTCAGGTGAGAGGTGAGAGTGACATGGTTAAAATCCCCTGATATTGAAATGAATGCATCAGGGTGCTGGATCTGTACTCTCACAACAGTCTTGTGAATGACGTCACACGCGACTGCAGGCTCTGCTTGTGGTTGAATGTAAACAACAATGGCGACGATGTGTGAGAACTCCCTTGGTAGGCATAGTACAGTCTAAGACCAATTGGCAACAGTTCAATATCCCAACAACAGATCTTCTTCTTCACTGTGATGTGACCGGGGTTGCACCATCTATTGTTCACAAGCAGAACCAGCCCTCCACATTTATTCTTTCCACTTGCTCCGGCATCTCTGTCCGCTTGTACTGCCGTGAAGCCACGTAAATCCACACAGTGGTTGGGAGTTTTGTCGTTTAACCAGGTCTCTGTGAAACACATGAGACTGCCCTCACGATATGCTCGCTGTTTCTTCACAAGGGCCTCCAGTTCATTTCACTTGTTAGCCAGGGAGTTGATGTTTCCAATGAGGATCGATGGTAGAAAGATCTTATATTTCCATCTGCTAGCCTTTAGCTTAGCTCCGGCTTTGCATCCACGGAACTGCTTCTTCAGCTCAGCTGGTATGGGATCCTTTGTGTACATTATTTTCTCCATCGTCAAATGAAACGACGACGTAGAATAAAAAACATCAATCGACAAAAAATATACTAATACATACAAATATATTGCAAAAACTATGAGCTATGCGGACTAGCTGCCACTTGTTGCCAGCCACGCTTCACGAATTGTCATTTACCACTTCCACCGTGAACGCAGCATAGCAGGACATCCTTCTTGTGCCAGCGCAATGGTAATAAATGTTAACTACTTTCTGAATATATAATCTGGGAAATGATCCTAAATATTATAATGATGGGTCATTTTTGTAACATAGGGACATGCATAAAGGGAAAAGACCTTTTTAAGTGGGGAAAGCCGGAAATTAAGCTTAAGGCTAGCATTGCGCTAATATGAATTTTACATTCCTTACAGTGTCCAGCTCAAGTTTTACCTTTATTGTGACTGTGATTGATTGACTATAATGAGACAGTGGCTGCAGCTGCACAGAGCTTTATAAATGCGCTCACACAGAACCTCACTCAGGGACAACAAGAGCAAGGAAGACAGCAGAAACAGGGATCGTCCTCTGTAGAACAGGTTTTAGATTTTATGGAATTTTGTTTTTAATGTTCACTGAAAATAAAAAAATAAATAAAATTAAAAAAAATATTTGCAATTGTAAAAAATGAGATCTGAAAAAATTAAATCTGCAACTGAAAAAAATAAGACACCAGATATTAAAATATATATGAAAGTGAAAAATTTAACTAAGTAATATATTTAAATGAAATTCCAGAATTAAATCAAAATTATATTTAAACTGAAACACTTATTTTTAATTTGAATTCATGAATTCATTCATATTTTTCATTATTCAGATTCAGATTCAAAACGTGAACTTTCAGTTTCAAATTTTAGTTTTTCATTTACAAAACTATTGGCCCTGATTTGGCTCCATACATCACCATACTGTATGTGTGTGTATGCTAGATGATTGATGTGCAAGTTGTGAGTCATTTAACTTTTATTTTCGGTTCAGTCTGCTTGCATTGATTACTTTATACTCTTTTCCTGCTTGAAATGACACCAGGTTATTGCTGTGTATTAATTCACTCAGTTAAATCCATTGGACCAGCTGAGATTGTATATTAAAGCCTTTTCTGTGCAGCAGTAGTGAGGAAGTGGCTCAGCAGTTGTAGATTATGTGTGTGAAGGGCTACAGCAGCACGTTAACTACAAGCAAACCTTTGTGGTTTTTTCCTCAAACTGCCATTGTGCTGTTCCAAGGCCGTTACATGACAACTCTCTACTCAGAATATTTTTGTATGAAAGACAAACTTCAATAATGAGCACATTAAAACTGCCTGTTCAGCTTGACAGGACTGTTTGAGCAGGTGTTTCAACTTAAACTCTGCAGACATGAACAACGGCAATGATGTTGAACACAGGCACAGAGGATCTCTCCTAGAATGGTATTTCCTCTTTTTTTTTTTTTTTTTTTTTAAACAGCTGGAAGCAATTTTAGACAAGTGGGTCTGCCAGCTCTCTTTTTCTCCCCACACTCTCACAGACATATCCTATATCACACACACACACACACACACACACAAACACACACACAAACACACACACACACACACACACAGCAAACGCACATTTCCGACTTACTCTTACCTTACCACTGACCCAAAAATCATCCTTTCCCAAATTGGGGACATGGCTTCTCAGGATTTTAGTGCCTCCGGAGGATGCTGTTGAGAAGCTTATTCCCCACATGGTTACTACAGGGAATCAGCTCCACAGAGCTCACAGTTGTCCACATTATGAAAGTGATACCTCATCAGTATGTTCATGGAACGAACAAGGCTTCAGATCCTAAACCAGCACTTTACAGTGAAGCTGATACACTTCCAGCAGTTTGGCACAGACTGTGTAAGAGACTCCTTAAGAGTGTTTGCACATGTTAGCTACAACCTGAGGACCACAGGGCCATCTGAAACAGATTGCTGCAATTAAGACGTACTCCCAGTCTTTATATTATAAGAAACTGAATTGCATAACAAGATTTGTTTCAAATCAGGATTACTGTGACAAAACAAGTTTTAGTTGTAGTTTTGGTGACAAAGCACCTGGAGATGTAGCTGAACAACAACCCATTTCATGTAACTTGAAAAATGATTTCTCATGAGCAAATTCAGAAAGGGTGGGCCTTTCTATGTTTTAGGTGGTGGTGTGTTTTTCTGAGGTTGAGAGGATGAGACAGAGCTCAAAGGTTCATTTAACATCAGCTGATAATGCTTGATATTCTCATTTTGCTGACTTGCATTTATATCTGGTTAGTTAATCATTGCTATAAACATACAGTAATAAGTGAACAGATTATTAGTCAACAACATAGCCACAAAATGAGTAGCCCCATGTCTTAGTGTGCATGAGTCCCCAGGTAGCTGTAAAGGTGTGCGGAAAGGGGATGATTATTTAAGCACTGCATTTTGTTCCATTTCTGCTGAAATACAGGACCTCAGGCCTCCACTGTGCACAGAGCAGGGTTGTGTGTAGGGATAGGTGTGTAACATATCATGCTCATGTCTGCACGCAAAGTATGAAGCTGGGGCCAGCAAGTGATTAGCCTGGCCAATCAATATACATACAAATAGTGTGGTAATTAGTGATCTTTAAAGGGGCTGGGGGGTAAATTTCCTTGGGACAAAGCTTGGCTACCTCTTTTCCCCTTGTTTCCAGTCTTTATCCTAAGCTAAACTAAACTGCATGTAGCTTGGCTGCAGACATGAAAATATCAGTCTTGTCATTTACCTCTTAGCAAGACAGCAAATGAGCGTATTCCCCAAATGTCAAACTATGCAGTTAAATATGATTTAATGATAATGACCACTGATTTCATGGATGTATAACACCCCCTCTCTCACACACACAAACAGGCTTTGTAAATCAAATAAAGGACACACGTGCATACTGGAACATGTTTACACATGTACACTAATGTAAGCAAATATGCACATGCCCTGCCATATGGGGGAGCATGTACACCCCATGCTGAACACTCCCTTGTTAGTGTGAGAGCAGCCCATCATGGGATGGGATGGAGAATATGGGAGGCACGGGGGGGGGCACAGGGGTCCTCTTGTTTATTTAAGGTAAAACTGTTGCCCAGTTTACATTCCTACCTGTGCTGGGTCTGAATTGACAAGCAGGACAGATTTATTTTTACAAGCAGAGCTGAGTTGGGCAGAAGGGACCTTTATGGATATAGAGTGTGGATCGTCATGTGGTATGCTGCATTTGGTCTCAATGTGAAAAATAACATTGCAGTCACTCACAGTTGGACAGTTCTGTAGGTGGATGTGTGTTAGTCACTGACAAGCAGAGTTATTTACACCCAAGGTCGCTGTGACCTAGAAAGTCAGGAGTGGTTGATTTCGATCTGGTCAATGCCATTTTTGAGCCAGCTGCAAAGACAGGGAAGAAGTTTCCATTTAAAAAAATAAAATCAAATGGAGTCAATCTTCATGTAGTGTGGAAATTGTGCAGGCCAGTGTGGGTTTTGAAGCATATGGCACAGAGCACTCCCACTGTGCTGCTGATTGAATGGCTGTATTGATAAAGAAAGTGAATGTCTGTGTGTGTTGGAGTCAATCACACTCTGGTCTGTGGGAATGTCTGGAGACTGACAGAAAATGGATTACATTGAGAGTTAGAAATTGGAGTTGGGACCCTTTAGGAACCTCTGACTGTCCCCTGATCAGACTTTATATGACATTTAGAAACAGAGACAGAGAGAGCAAGCATGAGTGGGTGATACAGACTTTGCCCTGAGCTGTATGGCACATTATAAGACAGAGCTGGACTGTTAGCCATGCTTTGCTTTGAATCAGGACCCCAGGGTGTCTGCCGTTTGCAGCTTGCTATCAAGAGGCCTCCATAGAGATTATGCCATGATATGTCATCAGGGACATAGTGACTGTCCCACCCTCGTATGGAAAGTCTCCTTACATGTTTACTCCCAGTTATTTTCACTGGCACTGTGAAAAAGCCTAGGCAAAGTCTTGAACTGCCTGTAGCAGTGATCCCACACAGCCTGCATGTGAAAAAATACAAGGTACAGTTTAATTTCAATAAAATACACGTCAACATTATGAGTCACCTGAACACATACAGAGAAGTTTAATGGATAGGTTCTGAAAGAGATTCATTAACAGTTAGTTAAAAGTAATATATAATTGGAAACATTAGCTAAAGTCATGGATAAATAGATTAACTAGTTACTGTATTAGCTTACAGGTAATGAGTGAATGGATAAATGGTTGAAAATTTGTGGTACCAATACAAACTTGACCAAAGTGACCTGAATACTGATAGTTCAACTGTATGAAAAAACATCTTGATATTTACATTTTGTATAGTCATTGATGTTAAATAAGACTAAGGCCCAGTTTAAAGGCATGTTGGAAGTTGATGGGCAGAGTTGAAGCCGGGCTGTGGAAGAACACCAGAACCACTAGTCTGACAGTCACTGTGTCTTTATCTGGCAATGGTTCTGCATACAGACTTGGACTTCAAACAGCTTCACTTATTTTTACTAATTAAAGCTTCAGTGTTTTCAGGCAGCTGATTTCCTTAAACACTTGTTGGAGCTATTTGTTAGTTTTGTTAAGTTTAGTTTTAGTAAATTTAATTGATTAATTATGAGCAGCTTTGTTTGTTTGATTAACTTGTTTGCTTTATTGAAATTAGATTTTTGATAATATTTTTGTTTGTTAGTTATTTGTTTAGCATATTTAGATTTGTATAATTAGTATTTTTGTTTATTTTTTGGTAATTGGTTAACACTGGGCACTTGGGGTTATTTGATTAGGTAGGCACACTGAGGACCAGCATGCACCTGGGTGGGCCAATGGTTTTTTACCAGTGCAAAGAGAGGCAGCAGCAGCCATGGTTTTTCTTTGTTCTTTTGATTGTTTTATTTTTATGCAATAAATCCACACAAAACTGCAAGATTGGAATGGACATTCATCTTCCTTTGCCTGCATTAAACCACATCCTTATGGTGCATCAGCGGCCTTTTGATTAGGTTTGGTTTAAAGTTTAATTTGTTTTTTATGGACAAATGGTCACTACACACTTCCTTGTCTAATTTGAGTTTTCCTTTTAAGTTCAGCTCTTGGGAATTGGCATAAGGTTTCCCTTGCTCAGGATGCTGATCAGTGGTGTATAATGTACATTATTTTCTGTTAGACGTATTAAGGGCTTATTTCGGTAAAACACTCCAGCACTTTAAATCAGAAGCCGGCCTGCTCACATGCTTTCTCCACCATCTTTATTCTGCAAACTGCACACCAAAGCCAAGAACATTTTGGCAGAAGCTGCAAGGCTTTTGCTTCATTATTCTAATTGCCTTTAACCTGTAATCAATATTTACAGCACAGACAAGCATTTCTTCCTTTTTTCTCTTGCTTCTGATTTGATTAAGGAAGACAGCAGCCAGAGTGAAAGTGTGCTTCCTGTTTCTAGCTCAGGTTCCAACATAAAAAATCTTTTACTAAAGAATGAAACTGAATTAAGGGAAACTATTTATTAAAATTGTTTTGACTTTAAAAGTCACTGAAACAGATTTGAGCATACCCAATAGCTGACTTGTAGCAGTCTGATCACTACAAGCCCCAGATAACTGTGATTTTCCCTCCACATCACAGTGTGATTACTCCTGACCTTCCACTACAGAATTGGAGTCGCACTCCAAAAGAAGCTCTTCTCGCTCGAAGTGAACAATCTGTTCAACACAACCGACCATTATCATGTAATGTTTGCAAAATTAAAAGGCCTACAATCGTGGAGAACAAATAAAAGGTCAGACAGAAATAAAGGAAAAAGTGAAAGCAAGGCGAGGATTCAGAGGAAAGGGG
>NW_019525660.1:5644484-5665126 GCF_002814215.2 Seriola lalandi dorsalis | reverse complement strand
CAATTCTGCAAAATTAATAAATGAGTACTTGATAGTTTAAAATCAGTTTGCTGGTAATAATGATACATAATGCCGGGCTTTGTATACGTACATTATGGAAGGAGTTTTTCTTCCACCACAGACAGAGGCACACTCACTCTGCACACGTGCATAGACAAAGATTATGCTTCAGTTTACATTTATTTTGATGGAGATCCTGATGTAGATTGGATTAATTACATTTGACTGGCTTTGTAAAACCAAACGAAAACCAAAACCCTATATGAAAACACCATCATCATATCAGGCTGGATTTCTACATTTCAAATAGGATGACAAACATTTGGATAGTGTGTTACATTTTTAGCCACAGCCTATACAGTGCATTTCCTGATCCCAGGAACAAGCCTGGGACACTGACTATCCAGAGAGCTCATTATGTAAACAGTCTACAGTAAGTTGGCAGCCTTAAAAGAATCTCTTTGCTTTTAAAGTGCTTTGCCCTTTTGGCCTAATTCGCCTTGTGATACTAAGCATCCATGCTCCATGATTTTGAAAACAGTGATAAAAAAAATGCAAGCCCAGCACCATAATCCCCTCTGCTTCAATAACAAATGGTGATGAAACAAACAGCTTTTCAAATCCCTCGGAATCCTCCCTTCTTCTCTGCCCAAGCTCTGTCTTGTCCCCAAATATACCCTGACCCACTTCGGGCTTTCGCTGGAGACAGTTTACACTCTGCTGCATGAAAGGCAGTCTGGGGCAGTCATTGTAATAGTGTCAACAGTCTGGGGGCTGAGCTACTGTTTACTGTGTTTATAGAAAAATGTGAAGAAAGCTGTTTAGCACACTCCAAAAAAAAGAAAAAGACAACATGCAGAGGATTCAGTCACTCAAATGAACTGAGTAGAAGCCATTTGAGCAGGTTTAGTAATGATGTAAAGTTGGATGTTTTATATCTTACCTGAACTGTACTCAGAATTGATAAATGTAGTTTAGTTTGAATGTCTGTGTGTATCTCACTGTACACCGGGTCTGGACCTCTATGTATCCAGTATTTTTTCCAATACGGCGTGTTGAGCACCTCTCAGGCCGTGTGCAGGACACAGTCTTCGGTGTACGAGCTGGGGTTAAAGTGGCATTTGGTGGGGGTGTGGGGGAACCCTAGGCTCCGGTGGAGTGGTGCAGTGGGAAAAATTGCTCACCATTGCCTCTAACACGTAGGATTTAATCAGGATGTCAGAGTCTTGTTCTCTATGATTCCATCCATTGCCATGTATGTAAAAACATGAATCAAAGCAAACTACAAAATGTCAAAAAAAGTCTTATACACACATTTTTACCCACTAGCATGTAGCAACTATTTTTTCCTGCAGCTCAAAAAAGGGTCATTAAAAGTGACAAGAGCAGTTTGGTTCAACTGGGATGAATTCATTAGTGAACTGTCAAATAGATTTACAATGCCAACAAAACCTTGACCGGTGAATATGACGATGATCAAAAGCCAATGGTTTCATCCCGCCTCCTCTAAAGCTCCTCCAAAGTCGCAGTCTGTCTCCACATGACATTCACATATGTTAGTTATTGTCAAAGAACAGAACCAGCTCCGGTGAGGTTCTGTAAAACAGTGACCCTCCTGTGGAGCCTCACTTACAGGAGGGGGAACATGGAAGTAATGAATGTGAATAAAGACACTTTGTTTGCCCTCAAGTGGCATTTTTAAAATCTGGCTTTCAGAATGATGACATGAGTGCATCTTTAACACAACCTTGTGAATCCACTGATATCCAGAGAGATTCAGTGTGAGGATTCTCTCGGTCCAACCAGTGCTGCCGGAAAGATTTCAGTTTTTTGCCTGGTAGATCCAGACAGAGTGGCCTTTTACTGGGCTGCAGTAAAGAACGTCAGCCTCCTCCAGCTATTCATTATCTTAAGTGTGTCTGTAGCATACAGTGAGCAAATAGATGATGGGAGGGACTGCTGAAACAAGATTTTCAAAAGGAACGATCTCTCAGGAAACTATTAATTAATGAGAGGATGTGATGCGTCCGATTAGGATGGTGGCCATGCACATGCAGCTTGTTGCTGTAACAAAGTTAGGTTATTCTAGAGAATATTATGTATACAGGGCATCCCCCCAGGAGCAGAAAAATAACACTCATGATCACGTTTCTCTTCATTTATGAAATCTGTTTCTTGTAGCATCTCCTTCTATTAGGAAACCAAACAGAGCACAAAGTGTGACAACTTACATAACAGTATTTTTTGCTGCGACTGACTCACTGATGATCAGGTGTTAGACTTCACTCAGACACTCACAAGGGGATGATGAACAACAATCATATTATTACAGAGTGTCTTTCAGTACATGTGACAAGTAACACAATCACAAATGGGCAGAATTACCTCTGACACTTTGCTTCTATGTGTCAGGTGAGGCTGCCACACAGCAAGAGCACTGACACTGTGTCACACTTCAGACTCCACTCCTCTGTCTTGGACGCTTTTTGGTCTGAGTGTTGCTGCAGTTTTGTATGATGTGTGAGAGTTGATGCTAAAGGTTGAAGGTGTCCTGAGATGTTCTGCTGACACTCTCTGTAGAATCAGTCAGGAAGCTCTGAAGTGTGGTTTCAGAGGCTGATCAGCCCCACCTGTTGATGTGCACCTTGATGTGTATCAGGCCATTAGTGTCATAGCTGTAATGAGCCTGAAAGAGGAGCAGGAAGGGGCTGATTAAACTAATCTAGCAGCTGACTGACTTCCTTCATCTTCTGCTGATGAAACACTGTCAAAGCTAAATGAAACAGGAAGAGAAACTCAGCTCTGTGTGTGTGTGTGTGTGTGTGTGTGTGTGTGTGTGTGTGTGTGTGTGTGTTGGGGTGGTGGGAGGGGGCACCTGATGAAGGTAAGTCCAATTGTAACCAAAAAAACAGGGATTAAGTTGTAGAACTCAGTGAATCCATGGTGACATTGTACTTCCTGTTTACACCACCGAATTATGGGAACTGTAGGTCCTAAACTAAGACTATGATTATTCCCTTAATCAACTAACTTTATTGTTTCTGTGATAACTTATGAACTAGACATCCAGCAGGTTTTTACCAGCAGCCAAATTATCTGCAGAGGCGTCCTCCTCTCCATAACAAATGAAGCAGGGGATTAAAACTCGTAGAAAAACCTGTAAGTAACTCTTAGTGCCCCGACAGCTGACCTGGTAGAGCATGTACCACTAAGGCTCAGTCCGACCCGCAGCGTCTCGAGTTCCAATCAAACCTGAGGCTCGTATGTCATCCCCTCTCTTGAGGTTTGAGAATCGCTGGAAACATGTGAGATAATGTAAGCTGAGTTGATGTTCCTCTTAACATTCACCAAGTGCGGATTTACACACAACTCTTTTTTATTTATTTGGCAAATATTCACAAATCAGTCAAACTGGTCAAATTAGTTTTAAAACAGTGATATATGCAGTGGGCAGATGCAGAATTAATTTAGTCAGTTTCATTATAGTTAATGGTGAAAAGCGACTTGAACAGAAACCGTGAACTGGTGCACAATTACCTTCCAATCAAATCAAACAAAGAGACCATTTGGGAACATAATAGAAAGACATAGATAAGAGATTGCTTTTTGGGCCAAAATGAAATTAATATTCTTTCTGGAATGCCTGATTTTCAATTTCCACAATGGTTCATAAGGTTAGGGAAATAAAATTAGAATTGAAAATTACAAAAAGCAATGTCTGATTCATGTTGTATCTTTTTTTTCGTTCTTCACTTTTAAGGGCCGCTCATGCTTTTAGCAGCACAAAGCCAAGTAAATCCTCTCAGACAAAAGAACTCCTTATCTTTGTCTATCCATAAGAATGGAAATCCAGTACATTTTATTACTCATGGAAATTCTAATTAATGCCTTATAAAAAGTGATGTGAAATGATTTATAAAAAGAGGCCAATCAGTCAATAACTATCTGCAGCTGGAGCTGGATGCAGTCGTATCTGTGGAGCAAAGTGAGTAATCTGAGATGACAGGATGTAATGTCTCAGTTTGGCCGGAGCTGCAGACATGGCAGACCTCTGCTCTGAGAACAGCCTGACGCTGCATCTCAGCTGCTTTCTGCTTCACTTCACTCACTTTGCAGATGAGGTTGGCAGCAGCGGCTTGCTCTGTCTCTCAGACTAATTTATGACCTCTGCAGAGGAGGGTGCATTAGGAAGATCAGCAAACGTCAACCTCTGCCAGGAGGAGCAAATACACACACGCACACACACACACACACACACACACACACACACACACACATCGGAGTATGTGCAGTCAATCAACGTTCAAGCGAATGGTCAAAATCACAGCAGATGGTGCCAGGATCAGAATATCCAGATTCTTTTGGCTCAGCATGGGCCAAGTTCCAGAAACTGTTGCTGTGTAATGCACTACTGCTCTGATTCGCTTCTCCGACTGGCTCGTTCTCCATGGCAACATCAGCTGAGGCACATGGGTATTGTAGTATTTAGACCTATCCACCGAAATAAAACTTGCTTTGTCAGAAACAACATTGAAATAATTAATATTATTAATTAATTGTATTATTAATTGTAGCCACAACCTAAACATATCAGGTTCATATTGGCCATGTTCCTGCCAAAGCCTTAGTTAACTTTATAACACCATGTTCATAGGCTGAGCACTCCTCATGACTACTAAACTGACCTTAAAGTGATAACTACACATGAAATTTAATAAAGATAAAGTTTAATTTTGTCTGAATGTATCTGATGGTTCACTCAGCAGTCAGTCCTATATCCAGCTCAGTTCCTACAATCCCACCCCCCTCCACCCCGTCCAAGGAGGGTTAGGGCAGATGTAAAGGCAACGGGACACAGCACAGCTTTATCTCTAGCACTGACCTCCTCCAATGACAACCATATGCTCCTATATTAAATACGTATGGCAGCATTGAGAAATTCATGGTGTAAAGGTGTCAGGGAGGTGAAGCCTTGTGCTGCCACATGGTTTAATGTATAGCTGTTGTCAACATGTTCGAACTGAGGGAGGAATATACAGATAGAGATGTGTTGTCCCTGTGTTGTTGACAACAACAACAAGTTATGCCAGTGCACAAGTATGACTGAAACAAGATTTTCATTTATTTTTGAAAAACAGACCAGTGCTTTGTATGCGTGGCTGGCAACAGTATAATAATATCTGTTAACTATTATTTATAGATCCTGTTATTTATTTCCTTGAGGGTGAATTTCCTGTTTCTTCTCTTCTGTCTCTACAGAGATGTTAACTGGAGTGGGGAGCAAAAATATGTTTTTGAAGGGGTAAAAGTTTGTCCTCTGCAGAGCAACAAATGATTTCCTCATGTTTAAACTTCAGCTGTTTATACTGTGATACAGATGAGGAGAGGCCCCACATGACAAAACCAAGAGGTAGAACTAAAGATACAGGTTAAACTTCAGTCACATCAGTGCAGGTATACACTACTAATACAGCTCAGTATCATGTGACATACTGTATATTGTCAACCTTGTTCCTAATAATTGAGACCTGTGTCAGACTGGGTTCAGATAATATTCAGGTATCTCTGCAGGTTTTAGTCTGTGTCAGTAGGTTCAAACACACTCACTATCAACTCAGATGTGTCAAAGTCATTACAGGAGAAAAATGTGTGAACTTTAAAGTGCATTATACTGATTCAGAGGCACTGAAACTCTTTTTGGTCAATGTTCATTAATTGGAACATCCAAGGAGCATTAATTACTGCTTCCAGTGAGACATAATGGGAGACATAACATTTAACCTTTTAATTCAAGTTTATGTTTAAATGCTTGTGGATGCATTACTCTTTTGTGGCACGTATAAAAAATGGTAAATTGAATGGAAAAATACACATACAATTTTTAACCCCATTTTAAATGCAGGATGTCTGTACATACAGTGTTTACGCAGAATTTACACATTCATTCAAAGTTTCTGCTGTACTGTGAACTGCCTGCCAGCTTCCCTCTTTTAAACCCAGGGATTTATTATTTTGTTTAAACTGAATCTTGGTGTCTTCATGGGAGCACAGAGCAGCAATCAGCCCGCTATCAACATTTACAAGGAGATAAAAACTAGACAGACAGACAGACAAGGTCAGTCTATATCTGAAATAAAACACCAAAAATTAAACAGCTGCAGGTGAGCTGGTTGCAGCTTTAAATCATTCTGACAATCGTCAATCATACTGATTAATTAGTAGCTACTGTAATAAATTCCATATTTGAGAGAATGTGAGTTTACATCTGTCAGTGTTTTAGTTTTCTAAGTTCCAAACGCTTGTTTAGAGACTGTACTCTCTTACACAGGCCATCTGTGCAGAAGCTTGTTTTAACCCAAAGTTAGGTTTTATTATTCAGTGACATCTACTGGTCTTGTGAGACAGCATCAATCATTTCAGCTAAAGTCCAAAAACGTTGTGTCAGCTTGTCAATGCTCAAGTCGCCCTCTACTGGCTGGAGTAATAATGACAGGATAAAAGGAGGAAGTCAGGTATTTAGTATAAAGACAAGATCGCTGTTCGGTTGTTTTTTTTTGTTTGTTTTTTTTTACCATGATTGTTCTACAACTAGTGTTGCCTACTTAGCGAATTTGTTGCTTGATTTAGCAGCTTTCTTTCAAAACAAGCACCTACCGACAAATCTAATGACTTTTCAGACCAACCTACTTTCCACAAAAGAGAGACGTCAGTACTTTCCCGTAAGCGAGAGGAACACCTCTCTCATCGTCTACTCCGCTCTGAGTGGCAGAACAGCAGTTTGTTACCCAGGCGGAAGCTGTGCACTGTTGCTGCGTGAGAGAAAGAATAAGAGGGGTATTCTGTTGCGTCAAACTTTCTCTCTGACTAATCATTTTACAAGTATAGCTGATTTACATCACAGCCGTTAACTTATGTGATTATTGATTTTGTCAGACAACTTTCATGAGGAGAAAAGCAGACAGATAAAGGGCTGAAACCAGCTGACAAAGCTGAATACCACACGAGTTCACAAATATGATAATTAGCACATCAGAGATGATGTGTGTATATATATATATATATTATCTTATATATATAAATATATATATCTATATATATATATATATATATATACATACAGGTGCTGGTCAATAAATGAGAATATCAAAAAGTTGATTTATTTCAGTAATTCCATTCAAAAAGTGAAACTTGTATACTGTATACATTCATTCCACACAGACATATATTTCAAGTGTTTATTTCTTTTAATTTTGATGATTATAACTGACAACTAATGAAAACCCCAAATTCAGTATCTCAGAAAATTAGAATATTGTGAAAAGGTTCAATATTGAAGACACCTGGTGCCACAGTCTAATCAGCTATTTAACTCAAAACACCTGCAAAGGCCTTTAAATGGTCTCTCAGTCTAGTTCTGTAGGCTACACAATAATGGGGAAAACCGCTGACTTGACAGTTGTCCAAAAGACGACCATTGACACCTTGCACAAGGAGGGCAAGACACAAAAGGTCATTGCTAAAGAGGCTGGCTGTTCACAGAGCTCTGTGTCCAAGCACATTAATAGAGGCGAAGGGAAGAAATGAAAAAAGTGTACAAGCAATAGGGATAACCGCACCCTGGAGAGGATTGTGAAACAAAACCCATTCAAAAAATGTGGGGGAGATTCACAAAGAGTGGACTGCAGCTGGAGTCAGTGCTTCAAGAACCACCACGCACAGACATATGCAAGACATGGGTTTCAGCTGTCGCATTCCTTGTGTCAAGCCACTCTTGAACAAGAGACAGCGTCAGAAGTGTCTCACCTGGGCTAAAGACAAAAAGGACTGGACTGCTGCTGAGTGGTCCAAAGTTATGTTCTCTGATGAAAGTAAATTTTGCATTTCCTTTGGAAATCAAGGTCCCAGAGTCTGGAGGAAGAGAGGAGAGGCACAGAATTCATGTTGCTTGAGGTCCAGTGTAAAGTTTCCACAGTAAGTGATGGTTTGGGGTGCCATGTCATCTGCTGGTGTTGGTCCACTGTGTTTTCTGAGGTCCAAGGTCAACACAGCCGTCTACCAGGAAGTTTTAGAGCACTTCATGCTTCCTGCTGCTGACCAACTTTATGGAGATGTAGATTTCATTTTCCAACAGGACTTGGCACCTGCACACAGTGCCAAAGCTACCAGTACCTGGTTTAAGGACCATGGTATCCCTGTTCTTAATTGGCCAGCAAACTCGCCTGACCTTAACCCCATAGAAAATCTATGGGGTATTGTGAAGAGGAAAATGCGATATGCCAGACCCAACAATGCAGAAGAGCTGAAGGCCACTATCAGAGCAACCTGGGCTCTCATAACACCTGAGCAGTGCCACAGACTGATCGACTCCATGCCACGCCGCATTGCTGCAGTAATTCAGGCAAAAGGAGCCCTGACTAAGTATTGAGTGCTGTACATGCTCATACTTTTCATGTTCATACTTTTCAGTTGGCCAACATTTCTAAAAATCCTTTTTTTGTATTGGTCTTAAGTAATATTCTAATTTTCTGAGACACTGAATTTGGGATTTTCATTAGTTGTCAGTTATAATCATCAAAATGAAAAGAAATAAACATTTGAAATATATCAATCTGTGTGTAATGAATGAATATAATATACAAGTTTCACTTTTTGAATGGAATTACTGAGATAAATCAACTTTTTGATGATATTCTAATCTATTGACCAGCACCTGTATGTATGTATGTATGTATGTATGTGTGTGTGTGTGTGTGTATATATTATATAAGATAATACCCAGGTGTTTTATAGTTTAAGAAAGGTTCTTTACTGATTTTACTGACTTTAGGGGGTTAACAAAGTACTTATTTTAATATAAATCATGATCTTTCCCTGAACCTTACGTTTACCACAGGATTGTCACATCATAAAAGAATAAGTTTATTCTTCACCATTGATTATCTGAACAGATTATGTGTGGGGATAGTCATTCAAGTAATGCTCCTGTGGGTCGTATCGTTGGGGGGGGGTTTCTCTCTCTTGGTCTCTCTTGGAAGTGTACCCCCTGTATTCCTTCAGATGTTATGCTTCTGTCATCACTGGTTCTAACCCACTTTTAGGATAGCTGTTTGGTCCACATAAAGAAGGATAGTCAAAATTAGTTAGACTCCCTCTGCACTGTTCATATGATAACAATATTGACAAAACTCATGCTAAGTTAGCTGTCTTTCTGAACCAGACTTCATGTAAGTATCCTGTTGTTTATAAGGGAAATCCAGCTCTGTGGTAAACCTGAATTCTTTGGGTCTCTGCTTAAATACACAACATGCTGAAAAGCAGTTATTATTTCTCCCAAGACCCTAAGACCTCAGATTGGAATCTATTACCAACCTGCATCAAACACTCTCTGATCCACGCTGCTTCAAACTACAAATTTTAAAGTGACTGTTCTTTTATTTTCTATTCTTTTCATTTTTTAAATTTAACTTTATTTTATTTTCCTCTTGTAACCTTTGTTCTTTAATGGCTGTTAATGTTTAGATCCAAGTGACCACATCAGCAAAGGCTAATGGGGATCCACTTAATAACAAACTATAAACTATGTGGCCACAAAACATATTTCTTGTTTGGTCAATAAAGGGATATAAAGGGTCTCACGGTGCCTACATGCTCTATGATGCACTTTAATTCTGAGGTTATAGTAATTTTCATATCCAGTATCAGGTTCTTAAGTCCAGGCTTATCAGAGGTGTAATCATCCAGTAGAAGTTGACTGGAGGATAACTGTACCTCTCTGAAGATAATATGCATCCATACAGGACTGACAAACAGTAACATGAGATCACTTTCAGTCACATTCATGTATTGCAGCGGGTGGAGAAACTTAAAATGTCAGATGAGTCACACTTTCTATCAGTCCTCTATTTGTTTTTTCTTTCTTTTCTTTCACTGGAGCAAAGCCTGGCACCTGGAGGATAATGTTACATTGATAAATGACATACAATAGAGCATGAAATCTCACTTCGAGGTATTCCATGTGTGTACTAGCAAAGTAACAATAAAGAACTTGAACTTGAATTTGAAGTATAGGAAACCAGATTATCAGCAGATGTCTTGAATGCTGCAGTGGTGGCATTTCATTTTATTTTTCATTTGAATTTCCAGAAGTTTTCTGATGATTTGTGCTATATATCTCTGCTCTCTGATCAACTCTGACTACAGTCCACCCAGAATTTGGATGCCCTTCAACTGCACCCATAACAAGCTTTAACTTGTACTACCACTCTGTATGAAAGGTGCTGTACACATCATATTGACTTGACTCTGTGATAATAAAAACTGTAAAATTGGCATTGTACCTGGTGAAATGTGGAGCAAAGAAAGAAAAAGAGAATAATGATGGAAACTAATTGATACAAGTCAAAGAAAAAAAGTGTGATGATGGAGGGAAGAATGAAAAAATCTTTGTCTTTGACATGCATTTCAAGTCCCTGAAGGACTCTAACTGAATGTAGTCATGGAAAAAAACCCACACTGACGTCAGTACGAGCTGCATGGAGACAGGTGTGAAATCACTGGCAAGTAAAGAATAGCAGAACACACAAAAACAGAAACTGTAGGAGGAAAGTGTCCATGTTCCAGGAAAGCTGTGAAAAGCCGCCTAAGAAGTGTAAGGACCGACTAATGCAGAGAAACACAATCAAGGCTCTAGTAGATATATATTCAAAGAAGCCAGCAAGGACCTTGAAATATTTATACATGCCTGTATTTCCCCGGATCATTATTCAGAAACTCAACAACTTACAGTCTTTCCTGTAGACAGAGGAAAAAATTAGACAGCTCACAGTGTTTAGACACTGAGAAACACATCCTCTTCTTTACTGATCCTCCAGTCTCTTTGCGAGTCAGGGAGAGATGGAGGAAAGTGGAGAGGAGATGGAAGGTTGTGGTGATTTTGACCTTTCAGCATGTCACTATGTTGGCCATGGTGACACCATCCTACCTTTCATTTACCTTCAGAAAAATGCATTAAAGCTGCACCACACCGACCTCACAGAGTGCATACAAATACGTAGAGCCCAATATATGTCCTTTAGGGAGCCTATAATGCTGCTCTACATGTTTCAATGTATTACTGCATCACTGCAAACTATGGTACAGAACCTGCCTGGTTTCAATTCAGTGCTGACTTGAAACTTGAGCTTTTTCACCTTTTTTAAAAAAAAAAAATTCTTTTGATTTTATTTCTGTATCTCTGCTTTTATTGTGTGGTGTGTGTAAAGTAAGTAAGTAAAAAATTTAAATTTATTGATAAATTGACTTTTACATATTACAGAGTCACAAAGTGCTTTACATCACACAAAGGTTCAAGAAATAGGACAATAAGAGCATTAGAATAAGAATAAGAAGGAGGTATTCAGATAAACTGCCTAAAAGCCTGTCTGAATAAAAATGTTTTTAGCTGCTTCAAAAAGACATTGCAGGAGTGTAAGGCAGTCTGTGACATTGGTTTTCAAATGTGCTATACAAATAAACGTTTTTATTGCCATTATTGTTATTAAATGTTTTTTTTATTTAGTTTTATTTATTTTCCTCTTGCAACCTTTGTTCTTTAATAGCTGTTAATGCTTAGATCCCAATAACCACATCAGAAATAGGACAATAAGAGCAATAAAATAAAAAGAAAGAGGTATTCAGATAGACTGACCCAAAGCCTGTCTGAATAAAAATGTTTTCTGCTGCCTCAGGGAGACATCAAAGGAGTGTAAAGCAGTCTGTGACATTGGTTTTCAAAGGTGCTATACAAATAAACATTTTTATTATCATTATCATTATTATGAATTTTTTTATTAGTTTTATTTTATTTTTCATTGTAACCTTTGTTCTTTAATGGCTGTTAATGTTTAGATTCCATTGACCACATTAGCAAAGGCTAATGGGGATCCACTTAATAAAAAACTATAAACTATGTTACCAAGAGGCCACATAACATGTTTCTTGTTTGGTCACTAAAGGGATAGAAAGGGTTTATGTTCTCACAGTGCCTAAATGCTCTATGTGCTTTACATCACACACAATAATAATAATAAAAACAGTAAATAATAAATAAACAATAATAATTAGATAAGTCCACTTCCTTTGGCTGAGGTGTTGTATAGCCTGATGGCAGTGGGAACAAATGATCTCCTGAACCTCTCTGTTCTGCAGCGCAGTGAGATGAGATGTTTGCTGCATCTGTAGCTGCTTCTCTGTCCTACCAGAATGTTGTGGAGAGGGTGGTTGGTATTGTCCAAGATGGCCTCCATCTTACATTGCATGTGTCTCGCCACAACAGTCCTGAGTGAGTCCAGACTCCTGCCAAGCACAGACCCAACCATTTTTACCAGCTTATCCAGTCTCTTTGTGTTCGTGTCTGACATGCTGCTGTCCCAGCAAACTGCAGCATAAAAGAATAAGCTGGCCATGACTGACTCATAAAACTTGTGCAGCATTTCACTGCAGATGTTAAAGGACCTGAGCTTCCTGAGGAAAAAGAGCCGGCTCTGTTCAGGGACTAGTCCAATTTACTGTCCAAGTGCACACTGAGTATTTATAAGTGTGCACCACCTCAATGTCCTTCCCTCGCAAGTTGACTGGCTGAAGGGTGGGCCTAGAGCTATGAAAGTCGATGATCATCTCCTTGGTCTTGGATGTGTTCAGAAGGAGGCAGTTCTTGTTGCTCCATTCACTGAAGGCTATCGTCAGATCCCCGTACTCCTTTTCCTGCCCATTCCTGATACGCGCCACAACAGCTGTGTCATCTGAGTATTTCTGGATGATTAAAGTCCGCCGTATACAGGGTGAACAGGAACGGTGCCAGAACAGTCCCCTGTGGAGCCCCAGTGCTGCTCATCACTGTCCCTGAGACACAGTTACCCAGCCTGACGTACTGTGGTCGTCTTGTCAGGTAATCCACAATCCAGGACATGAAGCAGGGATCCACCCCCATCCCTTCCAGCTTGTCTTTAAGAATGTGGGGTTGGATGTTGCTCAATGCACTTGAGAAATCAAAGAACATTATCCTCATGTAACTACCTGGCTCATCCAAGTAAGAATGGGCCTGGTAAAGGACAGCATCATCCACTCCAATATGTTCTTTGTAAGTGAACTGTAAGGGGTCTAGTGCATGTTCAACCTGTGGCCTCAGAAGGTGGAGAAGCAGCCACTCCAGGGTCAAGACATGATGTTTTCCACAGGACCAGGACCCTCCCTGTTTGTAGGCTTAAGTTGAAGATCCTCTGGAGAGGCTCAGCCAGCTGGGCTGCACAGTCCTTTAACAGCCTCGGACACCATCCGGGGCTGTTGCCTTTCCAGGACGCAGCCTCTTGAGCTCTGCCCTCACCTCCTCCACTGTAAAGGACAGGAGACTTGACCCCAGTGTGGAGGGAGTTGCAGCTGCAGTGTCAGGTTGTGGAGGAGATGCCGTAGGAGAAGCTACAGCTGAAGCAGTGGGAGAGAGAACAGGTGAGGCTGTGTCAAACCTGTTGTACAACAGGTTGAACTCATTGGCCTTGTCCATGTCACCTGATGTTGCCTGGCTGTTCTTCTCTTTATAGCCAGTGATGGTCCTCATCCCCTTCCACACCTCTCTGGTGTTGTTGTGCGGCAGCTTCCACTCTACTTTCTTTTTGTAGTTTTTGTAATCTACATATATATTATATAAACACTGGGTCGAATGACCATGTACATGTATAATGTAAGGGTCACCAACATGTGTAATTATGTAAAACCAGAGACCAGATGATATGTCAGCATACATGTTGAATCCCCGATCTGTCTTTTCAGTCAGTGACAGAAAACAGCAGCACACATGTGCAGTATTAAACAGTAAGGATTGTTTAAATCACACCACACTACAAGCTGCAGTCTGAGGTTACATCCCAGAAAAACAATCTTCCTTCATAATTTCTCCCTGAATCCAAGTGAAGCTTCTGTTTTTGTCTCAGCTGACATGATGTGATATTTGGAACGATCAGTGGTGATTGTCTTCTGACTCACCACAACAGAAACATGAGTCATCGGCAGAAAAAGGTCAGCTCAAATGGACATTTAGCTACAGAATGGCATTCAACAGAGGAGGAGAGGAGAGGACAGGAAAGGAGAGGAGAGGAAGGAGAGGAGAGTTAATTTTGTAGTGCAGGATATCGACTTTAAAAAGGGTCCCTATATAAAAGTTTCTGATGATTCACTCTGATGCTGGAATGAGACAGAAAGCTACAGAAAGATATAAGCAGCATTCTGAATCGTTAATTCTGCTCTAATTAATATTGATTAGATTAGCTGGCAATAATCCATGCTTATCTGCAGAGGATAATGTGAGTGGGAGTGTGCATAAACAACTGCAGGGCCAAATTAAAATAACAATGTTTTAATAATGAACAGAGTCAGTCACCTTCCTGTGCAGTACAACTGAAACTCTACAAACACAATAACTTGCTTTATGATTTACCCCACAGCAATTAGCTTCCTTATCTACACCACTCATTTGTTTTATGGTGTTGTTTTTTTTGTGGATATGTTGATTTTACGATGCTGTTTACTTCAGTAAAGTGGACGTCCAACAGCTTACAACAAACATCACTTCGCTCTGTATGGGAAAACCCTTTCTTTTTTTCTTTTTTTAAAAAAAATAAATCCCCTGGGGTGCCAAAAGCTGCTTTGCCTCCCCACGGTCTGTCTGTTCTGTTTATCTGCAGCAGCACATCTCTTTTGTTTTTATAGTCTTCGTTTCTCCTCAGGATCTGCTTATGCCTGACTGGGCCCCACACTTTAAAATGATGAAGTGGAGTGCAGAGTGTCTGGGAGGGCGATCTTTTATTGCTATGATGTGTTTGTGTTTATTGTTTCCATTTGTTATCAGCTGGCAGCAGCAGCAGAGATACAATATACGAGTGACAAGTAGACCTGAGTCTGACTGATCTGTTTGACCCTCACAGGCAGATACATGTGACGGACACCGGTTATCGCCTGTATGGAGTCCCACGCTGTTCAATAGTACATAAATAAATAGTGACGCCAGAACTTCTGTTCCAGAAGTAAGAAAACCTTTTTTAATATGACACTTAGCTACGCTAATAACTAGAAGTCCAGCCTTGAACAGAACCTCTCTCTGTTATGTGGTTCACTCTTATTTGGGCACTTAAAAAAAAAAAAAAGATATAATATTGTTTCATTCAATATTTCTGTTTTTAGCAGCCTTTAATGAGCACCATTTCCCATAAGCCCTACATGTCACGGCTCAACAGGAGGCAAGTTCTGACATGTCAGTAATAACAGTTTTTGGAGAGCAGGGATTACAAAATGACCTCAGAGGAGAACATTGGTGAGTTTTATGGACATGGACAAAACCAAATTATGATGGCAAGAGAATCTGCGCTGCTGTTTTTTCATGGGAGCTGTACTTTTGTCTGTGTTCATTAATGACTGGCAATTTAATTTTGTTAAAGTCATGACAGTTTCATCTTCAGCTGTAGAGGACACCAAACCAAAACACAAACCAGAGAGAATTCAATGAAAGAGCTGCTGAGATAAGACCATTCTCCCTAGGATGATGACCATGAATTCTGACTGAAAGCTAATTTCAAGAGTCTGGGGCTTACCTGCTGGTTGGTCCCTCATAACTTTAATAAACTAAGCCCATACTGTAAACCCGAACTGTCTCTGTCTCACCTGAAAAATATCAAAACTTAATAAAGTGACATAAAAACAGCCTCGGAACTATAATTAGAAGTCTGACTCTATTTCCATTTCACAATGACTGAGGCAACTGTTTTCGTGAGTTTTAGAAATGGTTTTATATCCTTTTCCTGATATACCACAGTTTTATCATAGTGGTCTAAAGAGTGTTCTTTGGACTTTGTTGTTTTTGCCTGACAGGCAGTGTGAATCGTGGGACATTATAAACACAGGTGTGAGCCTTTCTAAACAATCTCCAATCAGTTCAATTTGACACAGGTGACTCCTGTAGAGTTTTAGATACATCTCAAGGATAATAAAGCAAACAGGAAGCACTGGACCACAGGTGTCACAGCAAAGGGTCTGATAGAGAGAGATTTTAGTCCATTTATTGCATAGAGCTTTTACATGTTCCTGGATATGCAACAATGAAGTTAAAGAGCCATCACCTTGTACGATGATCTGCCAGTAGGGCCTTCTCACCTGCCTGTGTGTGTGTCTGCTCATCTGTCTCTCTCTCTGTTTATACGCTCAGATTTATTTATTGAATGAAGGAGTCGGTTTAACCCCTGCAGGTTACTCTCTTCTAATGAAGGTAGTTAAGGTACCGATGGTATAACTTCATGACTTAGTCATGTGACATTCAGCTGATCAGTGGTTTAACTTGATCACTCAACTCTATCACTCAGTCAGTTAGTCACAGACATTTAGGACTTGCCCCACTGTTATGTTCCAGCCAAAAATAAATATTATGTGAATTCTTCAGTATGTGTATAATAGGCTGTATTTTCTGTGCATCTTTATTTATCATGTTTCACAAAAAAGAAACTAAGAATTTGTGATTGTAACCCATCGGTAGGAGCAATGCAGCTCATCTCATCTGACACAGGAAGAAACACTTTACACTTCTGTCTGTCTTGTATTTCTAAGTTTTGTATATATATCTTGTATTTCTAAGATTTGTGTATATATAGCTACAAAACTTAGAAATACAAGACATTGACTTGTCAAGTAACTAGTAAAATTAAATCACATGTAAACTTCTGTTGTGTCTTGATAATACAAATCTAGTTTAAATAAATGGGAGCATGGTCACTCTACAGTATCTAAGTTTAATCCACCTCAGTGTCCTGAAAAAACCTCCCTCAGCAAAGCACAGCTTTACTGGATGGCTGAGACCACAAATGAACTCCCCAAATAAGAGCAATGAAGAATATGATAATTCCGCCATCAATGGATTATGGTCAAATGTCCACAGTCAGCCAAAGGTTTCCATGGACTTTAATCCCTATCTGATTTGAAATCTCTTCATGTGGAGACACTTTCCTTTTTTCCCTGGTGTCTCCTTCAGAGCTGCTGTTGATGGTGTTTTGAAGAGTGAGGACTTAAATCTCATCAAGACTTCTGGGGGAGATTAAGAGTAACACTTTGGGGGTTGATGGCTGATCCCTGAACAGCCTGCAGTGTGGATGCCAGTGTACAATCTGTGTAATTAGAGCACGCAAAATCAAATGTCTGACCTGATTTCAGCTCAGCGTCTGATGTGAAAGATGAAAACACAGAACATTTGCCCTCCTAGTACCCTGTGCCTGACAAAACCTCAACTCTTACTGTCTTCTTTGGCTTTACAGTAATAGAAAGAAAAAAAGATGCACTTTACAGTACAGTTACTGTTAGATATTGCATACCTTTTTTGCCTTCCTGTAATAAAATGTGATAATCTGGTCAACACATAATAACCAAGTGGTTATTGGTTATTAACCAAGTGGTTATTATGTGTTGCTGTTCCATCTCTCTCTCCATCATTTACCACTAAGGAATATAATCCCTTGATCTAACTCACAGATTATCTTTAAAATGTGCATGTGTTGTTTTTCGTTTCTGACATGTCAGGCATCTCAGAGCTGGGATTTACCCTTCAGTTGTGAGACGTGATTTACACATCTCTTCAACATCAGGCTTGCTGTACATGTCAGAAGAGTAAAAGCAGATGAAAATAAAGAGCTTTAAACCCACGGACTACTCCTACACACAGTGAGAAGAGTTTTATTTCTCTTTGGCTGCCCTGCCTCCTTGTACAGACACGCAACTACTCGCACATGTGTTTGGTCAGCCCCAGGGAGGCCTAAATCAAAGCAGGACTCTAAATGTGCCATGCTAAGTGAGGAGAGGATTCACTTTAATCTTCTCAAAGAGGCTAACCTGCAACTTCCCCTCAGACGCCTTCTCATCTAAAACCGACTTCAGCATATAGGAAACACAAAAATGTTAAAAGGAAATCTAACAACCCAAAATAGAGCTTTACTGCTGCCGCTCACAGAAAAGACTGACATCTGTTTGCAACACGGAGACAAGAGATGTGTCTTGTAATTGAATCCCTGTCAGATTTGTTAAATGTGTTGGCTGTCAGCTTGTCAAGACGTTGTCATCCACACATCTTCCAAAACTTTCATTATGCCTGTTAGTGTGCCCACACAAATGTGCCCACATGGGGAAAGACAGTCATGCACACATGCGTATGCACACCCACAATCCATTTAAAATCCTGTCTTTTGGTCTCAGCTAGGCTTCAGCCTTAACCATCCATCTTCTGCTGCGGTGGTCTTTGTTCAAAGCTGTTTGATGTGTGCTAGTTACAGAGTCATCCAACTTCCTGGTGATTCACTCCAAGACCACAGATGGAAGCAGCCCTGGCTGGCTTTGCTTTTCTGATCTTCACAATCTGCAAACTCCCTATCATCATGAGGTTTAAACGAACTCTTGCCTTATAAGGTAGAAGAAAGAGGGAATGCAACAGGCTTTATTTTGTTTGCTGCCATTCTGCCAAGGAAAGAACAGGTTTGTAGTGGTTTTGTTAAATTCCCCTGACATAGTGTACATTTGTGTTCCTGCTTTCACCCCTGCCAGTGACAGTGGAACATGAATTAATAGCATGTATAAATCAACATGCTGCATGTCACTTCAGGTGTTGTGAGACAAATGTGGAACTTTATGAGAGACACACAACAGCTCCAAAAATGGCCATACACATGTTGTTAGCAAGCTGAGCATGGACAGCAAGCAGAGAGAGTAATGAGAGGCTGATGCGGCTCTGCAGCATATCTGGCCATAGACTGATGGGCTGGGGAACTCATTGCATTAGAGGGAGAGGAATGGAGTAGTAGAGCACCACACACACACACACACAGCACAAATGCATCCCATAAACACAAATTACCTGCCAGCATCAATTCCAACTCCTGTATGTCACATTTATGTGAAAGGTTAAACAGAAACAAATGGTTGATTTGGCCCATTGCTGGAGCTTGGCGGGGTCCCAGGACAAAGGTGTGCACAGTCTTTGTCAGCATTTTGTCTGACATGTTCAATAAAAAGTAGTTAATTAGCTAACTAGTGAGGTCCACAAAGTTGACTAAGTGAACTAGTGGAAGCCAAAATGCACACTAGTCACACTAGTGTGAGTGTCTTTGAGTGACTTTACTTGTTTAGTAGCTGCTGAAAGCTGGGGAACCAGTCAGCTTCTGGAGCCCAGCTCCAGTTTCCTCCAGCTCATCAAGCAGAGGAGACCTCCTGAAAACACTTTGCATGCCCTTGCTGACCCAATATACCATGTCGTGACACGTGGTACAGGGAATGTCAAAGCTCTCTGACACAAGCCAACCAGTACACAAACACAAGGACCTCAAATGCCTCCCCCTATCCATGGACGTGTCTCCCAGGAGATGTATGACTATTGACAATTTATTCTTCTGTTATTTGTCTATTAAATAATTTGCAGTGACTATTTAATGTGCTTATTGGTTACTTATTTGAATATTTATACATGATGATGATCAATCAATTTCTATTATCATGAAATAAGACCTTTCTCACTTTTATGAATGTATTTGATATGTTTGATGCATGAAGATTTACAGAAGTGAATTGCTGCCAGGCTACAAAAAGAAAACACCACACTACACCACAGTGTAGAGTGACTTTATTGAATATTATTCCTGATAAAAAAAAGTGTTGTGGTATAACATGATCAAATCATGTAAATGAGCCATATTCCTCAATTTGTTCTCCGCACACTGATTCCTCATTCAAACATGAGTTTGAAATTCATCACATTTTAATGTGAAATTAGTTATTACGATATTTAAATTTAAGGTAAACACAAGAAACTTGTGCTACAGAAAATGGACCAGACTCAGTGAATAGCTCCCTAAGCTTAACATGTCCTATGATAACTATTAATTTAGCTATACAGACTAATGAGCAGTGATAACTAACATGTCTTTGGGGTCATCAGGTGTGAACCTCCTTTCACGAGGGTTTCGTCTAGTTGGTCCCACGACACCTCCAGGAGGCTAGACAGTAATCACTGGCGTCCCAGAGTCACTCCCCTAATGCCAGCCATCACTGCTCCTCACACCACGACTATTTTCTTTATCTTGCCTATGCTACCACAAACAACACCATCATCAACTCTGACAAAACACACTAGCAGATTCAGCAAACAAACTCACCTAAACAGTTGGAGAAAGTGGTGGCCATTTTGAATGAGGGAGGTAGAGTCAAGGAGAGATGCCTTTTTTTTTTTTAAGTATATATTTTGGGCTTTTTATGCCTTTATTTGACAGTATAGTGGAGAGAGACAGGAAGCGGGGGACAGAGAGAGGGGGAATGACATGCAGTGAAGGGCCATTCGATGCGGGATTCGAACCGGGGCCAACTGCAGCGAAGACTGTAGCCTCTACACATGGGGCGCCTGCTTAGACCACTACGCCACACAATGCCCCGAGAGATGCCTTTTTGAGCTAAACTCTCCCCCGCCGGATTAGGCTGTGCTCTACCTCCCCCTACTCCCCCACTCCCCAAGACAATGAGGGAGGTAGAGTCAGGGAGAGGTGCCTTTTTAGGCTAGCTTTCCCCCTCCGGATTAGGCTGTGCTCTAACCCCCCCCC
>NW_019525660.1:5631728-5644436 GCF_002814215.2 Seriola lalandi dorsalis | reverse complement strand
CACCATTCAACTCACCTAAAACAAACAAACTCACCTAAACAGCCAAAGACACACTACAAACCAATTCAAACAACACAAGCAAACAATACAGGCCACCTCACCTGGACTAACCGCATGGTCTCAAAGAGGCTCACACAGGCCACACCCCCACTTAAAAACACTTCCTCTTCCTGGATTTCTTCCTTGCTTCTCCTAAGAGTCTGTCTATCCTAAGTGCTCCCCCTGCTGGGCCCCCAACTACCATTATTTCTTCTCATCCAAATCCACTGACTGGATCTTGCTGCCTCATCTGACATGTCCTTTACTATTTTCCTCACACTCTGTCCACTTGCTCCTAACTCTCTTACCAAAGAGACAACAGACCTTGCTACAAATCCTCTACATCCTACTTCTACTGGACAAATCCTAACTTTCCATCCTCGCTGCTCTGCTTCTGCCCCTAACTCTACATACCTGAGCTTTTTCCTTTCATATGCTTCTTCAACTAAGGCCTCCCACGGAACAGTCAGCTCTATGAAATATACTTTCATTCTACTCCTAGACCACAAGACTATGTCAGGCCTTAGCTTTGTACTGGCCATTTCCTGGGGAACAACAAGCTTTCCTCTTAAATCTACCTGCATTTCCCAATCACAAGCACCCTCTAAGCTGCCTACCTCCTTGCTGTCTTACCAACTTTCTCTCCCTCTTGAACAAACTTGATTGCAACTCTCTTTATTTTAGGCCCTCCTAAATTTGCCTGCCTCCGTAACTCTTCAATTCCTGCAGCTAAGCTTTTTAAAACCTGGTTATGTCGCCACATATACCTACCTTGCGACAGACTAACCTTACAGCCTGACAGAATGTGCTTTAAAGTTGCAGTACCTGAACACAATGAACATAGTGGCTCTCCATTTACCCAGAGTTTTAGGTTTGGCAATACATCATAAGTTGCCCCTATCAAAAATCAAATACTACTTTCTTCCATACTCCACAGCTCTTTCCAGCTAAACTTTTTCTTGTTTACACCTTCCCAATTAACCCACTGTCCCTGCTTAGCCTGGGCCACTGCCTTTGCACCCCTTAATATTTCCTCCTGTCTACGAACCTGCTCCACGACTAGCTTTCTCTTCTCCTTGGGACTTGCTCTACTCCACACCGGTTTGCCTGGGCCAAGCCCCAAGCCTCCCCGGCCTATTTGGTATTATGCAGTATATTGTTATGTATAGTATGTTGTTTTAACAATACAGTGTATTGTTATGTATTGTTATAACAAGTATAGTATATTGTTATAACAAATAAAGTTTGGGAAATCTAAACTTACACTTCACTTATCTGAACTATTTCCAGCTAAAGACAAGCTGTTTTCCTCCATTGTCTCCTCACTGAGAATGACACACACTGCCTGGTAAGGGCCGTGACTGTGAAGCGCTGTTCTGGAACCAGGACGGTGCGGCACAGTACCAGCTTCTCTCCCCAAGGGCAGATCAGACATTACTCTTGTAAGCTGACCACACAATGGAAATATACACGTTACATTCTCACCTACAAAATATTCAAACTTAATAAAATGAAGTAATAACAATGTTAACAGCTAATAATATAGCCTTATTTAAAATCGTCACCAGTCATTGCTGTTCTGAAGTTCAGTGCAGTTCTGAACACAGCGTTACTTACCTTGTGTGTCTGTTGGTTGTTTTACTCCCTGTCTTTGTCTAGTTTTCCCTCCTTTTTGGTTGTCCACCCCACCATAATGTGTTGTACCTGTGTCCAAATATCCTTGCCTCCCTTGTGGATTTAGTGCCTGTGCTCCCTGTTCTCTGTCAGCTCAGTTTCCCTGGTGTTTCTATGTAACCTTGTATTTAAGTTTTGCCTATGTTTATGGACTTTGGATTCTTTGATGCCCTTTGACTGGATTGGTTTAACTATTTTGTTCTTTAGTTTTGACCTTCCACCCAGTAAGTCTTTTGTGTTTCATTGTTTGAATCTCTGATACACCAGAGCCCTATATTTTAGTAAAAGCATGTTCATGCTAGCTAACCTGAAGCACCTGATAGTGCCATGCCTATGTCTTGCAACCACCCAAGATTTTACATAAAATAGATATAATAATAATAAGCTAAAACATAATCCAGTAATATAGATTAAACTATCCACCAATATGTAAAATACAGACCACTAAAATAATACTTGAAATGAGACTAAAACTGCTGCTAATAATCATTATTACAATGATAATGCAACTGCTACTACTGCTACTATCACTTCTGCTCCTGTGGTTGGTAATACTTTTTCTAGTACTTGTCATTGGATTTGTAAATGGCAGAAAATTAATTCCAGCAGGATCATCAGCTACAGTTTAAATCTACTAATACAGCACCAGGCCTGACTGTGCTGAAGGTGAATGATTTCTAAGACTTAATAGAATCCAATCAGCCTGTTGTTGACTTCGCACCTCTGCAGATACAGGAACATGTTGGCATTTCCAGTGTGCTGCCTCATTCCTGTCCCTGTGTCATTTGCACTTTAAGCTCAGTAGATGTACTGATACACTGACTCAAAATGTTGGTATTGACGTCTTTGATGAATTAATTACACATTTGCATAAAAGGTCAGGGTGACAACGGACGTGAATCACTAAAATGTACAGTAGGGGGCCTGTCCCCCCTCACATCCTCTGTGCACACCTCTCCTCCTCCGCCTGCGGGCTGGACTCTATTTTTACATGTCACGTCATCAGAAATCATCAGACTGTTCCCTTAAATGCTGAGTGGCTCTAACGCAGCAGGTTGATAAAGGGCGAGTGATGCACATCAGCTACACAAAACCTAGCATTGTTATGTAACATAATAAGTGACTTATTGTTTGTATTGATAAACAGTCCGTCAATGACCCAAAACTGTTGACTGTTCACAACCACCACTGGACCAGCCACAGAAGAGCAACCAGAACTACAGGGTGTATGAGGCTGTCATAAGAGTTTGAAGGGTGGTGTCTTCTTAGACTGACCAAAAACCAAAAAGACCAGAACTACTGTGTAGACTCTAGAACCCCACTGACAGATTTTGATATTTGAGGGTTTAAAAACTGAGAGAACGATACAGTATTTAATGCTTTTTTTAAACCAAAACACATAAACAGAGATTTTTGTTGGGAGGCAAGGGAGTGTCTGAATCAGATTTCACTAGTTTTTACTGATCTCAATGAGCTGACATTTATTTTTCTTACAATCCCACTGATGTTACCGTGGCTGCGGTTGTCTTTTTTGCTCAGGAAGGTTCATAACTGAGAATAATGACCTGGAAGAATCTAAGCGGCAGCCATGATAAGAGCTGGTCGAATTCTCTACATGATAAGGAGAGGAGCTTAAATGCTTCCTATCTTATCTAGTTTAGCATAGGAAACACTGGACTTTCAGTTACAAAAGGAAAATAAATAATTCTGTCCCACAATTCCTTGCTGAAGCAACATTTAAAATGCACCACTGTAGTTTCACCATGGCCAACAACAGAAAACAAGCAGAGCACCTATTTTATGTTTGTGACACAATCCAAAAGTTATGGAGTAATCTTGAAGAGCAAGTATATTGAATTTCTTCAAACAGTATCATCATTATCATGAAAGAATACTATATGCATAAATGTTGTTTCACTAACTCCCCTCCCATTATGTAGTATAAAGCACTAAAAATTAATTTGATTTTATTCATTAACAGGTGTATAAAAATGTCAAAAGCACCTATGTCAGGAAACTATATGTCTGAATATAACATACTCTTGCCCCTTGCTCAGTTCCTTTTTTGATTTAATTATTATTTTAATGGCTCAGCTTCCTCTTTTACATTCCATTCAGTCTATATTTAAACATTTCATTCCTGCTTGTTTTTTTTTTTTTGTCATTCGGAAAGGAGTATTTATCTTCCACGTGTTATAAATAATGACCTGCTCTCATTTGCTTATGTTTTTCTAAAGTAAGTATCCTAACCCTCCAAGGGTTATTGTTACAACAAATTCATTTCTATTACATTTTTATTTTATTACTGAACTATAAAACTACGATGAGCTAAAAACAATGCTGATCCATGTCTTACATGGATCAGCATTTGGTGAAGCAGCTTTTGTCTCAGTCTTTTATCATATGTGGCTCAGTTATTTGCATATTTCAGAGCAAGAATATGATTAGAATAACAGCTCACCACCCACTACAAGCCAAAGTGGGACAAGCAAAGAACCCATTCCTGTGAGGAGGAAGGAGAGAGACACACCAATCTGATGTACAGGGTGAGGATGTTGAAGCAGCATTGATTCAACCAGGAGGAACGAATCATTAAACCATTTCTGTGCATGTACACTGCGAGAAACTCCATCCACAATTCACAGGAAGGTCATTCATTTCCTACAGAACCGAGGGACCGGTCAATGCCAACAGTGCTGTCAGCTTAGAAGTTGGCCTCAGCTGAACTCATCAAAGCTGCTCACTACATAAGAAGTAATCCAGCCTAGTTAATGGAAGAAAAGGTGCTAACAGTCCTTCAGATCTTACTTGGCCAAATTATGGTCCTGCACAGTTCATGTTCACAGATATGAAATTGAAAACATTTCTGTTTCTGCAGAACCTCCGAGGAAAATGTGTCTTTGATTGGGTGAAGCATTGGATGCAGCGTGTTGATACAGGGAGCTAAACCAGCAGCTAGCCGTGCTTGGTCTGCAGGCTGTTCTCTGTCTTTGTTAAACAAAGTTGATATTTTCAATTTCTTTCCATTTACACAAAGACTGTCTTGTGTCCATATTTTTATATAATGAAGATAGCATGGATATCTCACAGCACAATACAAGCGTCCACATACTAGACTGCTGAGACAACGTAACTCACAACCTATGAATGTACATATTTGCTGTCAAATTAAACAGGAATAATTGACAGCCCAAAGTCTTAATATGTAAAGTTCACCATCAGTTACTGCTACTTACCAGTAGCTCCAACAAAGTAACCAACCTACTTGTTTTACCATTTTACTGCATGTTTTAACACATTTATCAAATATAAACAATAAAACATGGGCCTGACACAAACACCTTTGGCATTTATGGCTTGTCATTATCAAAATCCATTTAGAATATTAGTATAGTGACATGACCTGAATCAGTGACTGATAAAGAGACACAGAAGAGAAAGTGCACATTACGCTGTCTTTTTGGCCAAAGATAAAATAAAATCTACATCCTTAATATTCACACAAAGTTGAGTATTGGACACAAGGAGGCAGTTAATCATTAGGCTAAGGCTGGGATTTAAGTGGAATAGGGCTGGCTGAGGTGGCAGGCTGGCAGTGGGAGCTGAAGGTAGAGCGGGGCAGGCAGGTTGAAGCAGAAGTCCAAACAGACGAGGACAGAGCTGGACAGGAGAGACAGGAGTGGTGAACCTGGGGCACAAGCAAACACAGCATTAGCAGAATTCAGATGATAGAAAACAACCACATTGTTAGACTGAAAGATGTGATAAAGACAGAAAGGTTCAGATTGAAAGATTTAAATAAAGCTGTTAGATGATGAACTGCAGGTGCTCAGGCGGATTGGTGGGAGATGGAACTGGAAGCCAACACACACAAACACAAATAGACAAACAAACCATACAAGAGAAGGGAGGATGACAGGAAAACACAGGGAATAAGGGGTGGAAACAGGTAGTCAGTGAAATGAAGTCAAGTGCTCAGTTCAGCACACTCTATCTTGGCATCAATATTAAAGGCACTTTTTAATAAAGGAGCTGACGCTAATATCAGTGTTAATCAGTGTGTAATCAATGAAGGGTCCACACAGTCAGAGATGAGCTGTTCATTGCAGCTGCCAAAATCCTTCTCCTGATAGGCCCCATTAAACACACACACATGATGATGAAGTATATGCAAGAGACATTCACTCCCGCACACACACTTAAGACTAATTATCATCATCATAAGAACACAACAGCTGACATGTGGGAGGTCAACAGTGACCTCTTTCCACAGGAAATCAACCTCTGATGTTATCACATGAGATACAAATAGGATATGGTAAAGAGCCCCATGTTTGCATAGACAAGTCAAGTCAGTTTCATAATCGTACAGTCGCTCATGTGATTAATAATTAACTAGAAAATTCCAGGGAAATTTTGAGTGCCACGGGGGCTACTGCACTGTAAGAAAAGATACACCATATCTACTCAATAAAAATGAGGCAACAGATTACAATCAATATTATTAATTAAATTTCTCAATGTTTTGTATTGAGTAAATATTAATTAAATGAGACCCTTAATAGTTATCCATTTAATATGAGTAGATGCAAATAGAAAACAGTACAGAATTAATTAAAACCTAAACAAAAATATTGAGTTGATTTGAAAAAGATAAACTTCTTAGTGTGTAAATAGTACTAATAAAAATTAATTTAATTCTACATTTCAATGATATATAATTGAGTAATAATCATCTATATTAATCCGTGCATTGATTTGAATTTAATCAATGCAACAAATTAAATCTAAATATTCTTCTTTCTTAGGAATAACTAGTCTATGTCCCAGAAAGTACAGAACTCAAAATACTCAAATGACATTGAATGTTAAACAAATAAGACTTTTATTAACAATTCACTTTTGTGCTTTCTATACATTGTAGCACAACAGTGTACACTGCAACCACAGTCTCATTTCAAGACAGAAATTAGCTCTTGCATTTCAAACCAGAACTTTGAAAAGGACAGAATGCTGACTTCAAACTATTTTGTAAAAACAAAAATAAATTCCATATTACATAAACAACATGCTTTCTCACCTCACTTAGCCACTAAATTAGATCAATCCTCCAGAAGTGCATGTACCAAAACAAAAGCAGAAAAGTGCAATTTGTATGGAGTAAAAAACATTTGTACTTTGAACTAACCACAATAGAAATGTCACTGACATTTATGGGATAAGAGTCCAAATCAGTGCTAACTTACAAACATAGCACTTTCAAATGTGCAATTCTCAAGCTCTGTAGAAGCTGAACATTGTGTAGCACAAAAGTGTGCACTGCGACAACAGTCTCATTTCAAGCCAGAAGTTTGCTCTTGAGGGACTGGACTTTGTTTGACAGCATTGAATCATCCAGTTCCAAGAAAAGTTTTTGGAATACCTCAAAGGTGTACTTCAGCTGTCTGGGATAATCGAGATTCAGTGCGTAGGTCAAGCCAAGGAGGACAGAGCAAGCCCTTGCAATAGATCCAAGTCATTGATGACTTCCACGCCCTCTATGACAATTCCAATGTTCTTTGAGCTGTTGCTTGTAGAAGCTCCGGGCTTTGTGGTCACAGTAATTGCCATTATGAGCTGTTCAAGTTCCTCCAAGTTCTCAGTGTCCTGCAACATGAAATTGTAAGTGTCTTAGTATAAAACTGTCAGAAATATATTGCAAGCATATCGCATTACTAGACAAAACATTCATTATTGTTTTCATAGCCTTTAAATCTATTTTATTTTCTTGCGGGCCTTGGTCTCAAATTGTTCTTTGTTTAGTTTTCTTCTCTATTTAGATGTTTTTATAGTCTACTATTGTTCATTGTAATGAGGGGTTATGCTGTTCTACTATAATATCCCTCTCTATGTACAGTATCTTGTGGAAGAATAGTGTTCATCTCTCTAGTTGAGTTCAGAGATTTGGAGAATCTATGACAATGAGCACTTAAGCTGTTAAAAAAAAGATACTACAAAAAACAAAAACAAAGGTCAGATCTGTCAATCTACTTAACAACAGCATCTACTCGAGGAATTAAAGAATTATGGGCCTTGAATTAAGTTAATGCAAATTAAGTTCACCTACGTTGAATTCTTTGATGAGATTTCCCCCATGTTCTCCAAGGTATTCCATAAGACACCGAAGGACAACGTCTCTGGTCCTCTCAACTAGGGCTGGGACGATTATCCGACATAATCGACGTTGTCGATTATAAAATTATTCGACGTGGAATTTTATTGTCGACGAATCGTGTAAACCAAACAGGGTAAATGTTCATAGAACAAAACCATAACTTTCTAATGAGGCCGTTTATATCCATCGTCTTTGGTTTACCCGGACACAAGGGCAGCGCAAGGGCTGGGACAACACGGTGACGTAATTGAAGTTATTGACTACGTGAATGATTTGCGTCTGCGTAATCTATTTGAACAACATGGCGGCGTCTACCAGCAGTACGACGGAGCGTGTGGAGCAACACGCGGCAAAAAAGGCTCGTTCACGGTCCTCCAAAGTTTGGGAATACTTTAATCTTGACACCAACAGTGCGGTAGTCTGCAGACTCTGCAAAGTGCATCTGGCATATCACTCTAGCACGACAGTCATGCACGAACACATAAAGAGGAAACACCCTGGTGCAGTGTGTGTGTGTTGGATAGGGCAAATTGTTATATTAAATGACTAACTGGAAAATAATTGCAATGAAATTACTGTTAGGTTAATAAAAAAAAATAATCGTTAGATTAGTCGAATAATCGAAAAAATAATCGCTAGATTTATTTTTTTTAAAGAATAATCGTTTGGGACAGCCCTACTCTCAACAGAAGAGTGCACTGAGTCCTGGAGAGGAATGCAACAGCTGATAAGTCAATCACGAAAAAATAAAATAAAATAAAAAAACACTGAATGTTTCTGTAATTTAGAAATGTAAACACGTAACACTTATGGGAAAAATCGTTTTTTGTACAACCTGGATCCTATTTTTGTGGTTTTGGTCATCATGCCTATCAATTCTGATCGTATTTTACATGCCTGCTTTACTACATGTATAAAGCTTCGTCAGACCACAAGGCACAGCTTCATAATGGCTTCAAAGTAGACAATGTACTGTTTATGATTTTGTGATTATCCATTAGCCCCTTTCACACATGCACTGCAAACCTGAAATTATAAACACATCACCTGGATGAGCTGAATGTTTGAGCACAAATGTTTGAATTTGTTGTATCGGACATTAAATGAACTTAATCCTGCCAGCTCTATAGTACAAAGTCTGTCATGTCTGAATGACCCAGTGAATTCTCCGGAGGATTCACAGCAAGCAATGATGGATAAGAAACACACAGCAGGGCAGCTAAGCTGCATTGTTTTGACTAGAACTGAACACTCTGAAGCTAGCGCTAATGGGAGAGGACTTCCTGCATTTTCTCGTATTAAGCACCAAAATTACTCAAACCCTCTGAGAACCAGTGATGTGTGGGCAGCCATTTTTTGGAAATAGGCTAATTCACAAAATCACCAACACCCTACAGTTTATGATAGAGGGGAATATTGAATCTAAAATGTACAACAAATGTAACGTTTCAGTGTAACCACGCGCATTCCTGCAAGTCTGTAAGCTGCAAGTGGATAGACATTTTGAAGGCTGAGGTGATGAATAAGATTCACTTCCTTACAGGTTTCCAACAGACAAAATCTGAGGTGCTCCAGGTACCAAGCATTGAGTTTCTTAACAATGAAGTAAAGACTGCTTTCCAAGATCAACATCTGTATGATCTCTGAAGACTCCTGGATGTCAACATGTAGTATTTCCAAAGGCAAAGATGACACTTTACTGATTACCAGGGCAGGGTTAGCCATATTTCTTTGCCAATTGTAAGCCATCATCAGCTGATGATTTGTTGAAAGTGACAGCAAGACATTCTTGAAATTGCTTGAGAACCTCACAACACACTTGAAGAACTTATGTTTGGCCTCAAAGCGCATAGTCCACAGTCCAACTAGAGGACCAAAGGCTTCTATGAGTGCAGGATAGTGCTCCACAAAATGGTGTTTGAGTGTCAATCTTAAATGAGGGAAAACTTCTTGCAATCTATGACGATGCTCAGATATCTTTAGGTCAAGATAAGCAACACTTTCAACGGAGTGGAGAGGGGCCACAGAGAGCTCTACAATGTCCTTAAGGGTCATAACAATTTGCCATGCTGGATCATCAGAGGGTATCCTTGGGCCAATGATTAGTGGCAGTGACCTTCTGAGTGCCCAGTTCTCATGAGCATTTCCTCCTATAGTACCATGACTAGCAAAATTTACTGGGATGGACTGAGGGCGGTCTAGATTGTCTGTAAACTTAAATGGAAACTCCTTGATTAAGTCATTAAGTTCTGATAATGTGAAGTATTTGTGCTTAATGAAAGTATTCAGACAGTGTGCTAATTCTGAAGGGACAATGCCTTCTAATAGGTCGTGGAGTATGTCAGGAGGGTAACCTCTAACAAAACTGAAGTGACTCAGCTTCTTAGTCAGTGGGCAAGCTTTCTTGACTCCATATCAATGAGGCAAGGTGGGGTCGTCTTCCACAGTTTTGAGATGCAAGTTATGGGTTTCCTCTGTCCAAGGTGGAAATTCTCCACAGCGTACCTCCTTTTGAGAGTATTCAGAGTGAGATCCTAAGCAGAACCTGCAAATGTAAGGACCAGTAAAGTTTTCAACAAGTCCACCAAGACTGTGTGCACCAAGATTGTCTGCTGCCACACAATATACTGTCCCTTTTATGTCCTTTCCAGCACAGGCAACAAAAACTCCTTCTTGAAGCTCCTCCACCAAATCATCAATACATTTACCAGAAACGTTGTGCACACTTTCCAACTTCAAGAAAAGTGAGCCAATTCTTTGGTGAATTTCATTTGATATATCCACTGAAGGATTTATACTGGTATTGTTGTAGTATTTCAGGCTATTAAAGTTAAAACTGTTTTATGATTTATGTTAGTGGATATTTAGGTGCTAAGGGTGAGTGGTCGTTTAAACATCTGCCTCAGGGAAGCTATTTACAACCACTGATAAAGATCTCCCTATGAGCATGTGTAGGGGGGCAGCCGGAGGTAACAGAGGTAGATAATTGGTAATTTATATGTATACATTAACTGTCTTCCTTTGAGCGTGCTGAGCTTTAGGTTACACTTGAGGTCGGAGTCAGACGGGAAGGAGGAAGCCAGCAGAGCCAATCAGAAGACGACAAAACGCCCATGCACATTTCTTTGTTTGTACTTGTATAAATACACTGAATCAGGGAAAGTTAGGTCGTCAGACTGTGGACTGACCAACACTTGTTATTGGTTAGGAAAAGGCACATCTGATTCAGAATTCTGTAATTGTTCATTGCTTGCTGAAAAGATTCACTAAACAATTTGAACTAAATTCTTTGGTGTGGACATTTACTGGTCTTTTGAGTATTTTGAACACTGCACTCACCCCGTGGGGGTGAGAGTTTTTTTCTCCAAACAGCAAAAGCTCCTTCAGTATCATCATGATCACTATCACCTGGGACTAAAAGATCAGTTTCATTTGGTAAAGTTTGGTGTTCACCAATGACATCTGGCTTTAAGTCTTCAAGTGAATGAGGGTTGTGCTTTCTGCTTTTGTGCACAAAAAATGTTCCATATATATTTGTCTTAAATTTACATCCAACAAAAACACACTCTACAGTTTCATGACTCCTTAGGTGACTGCCGAGGTGTTGGAAATATTCTTTTTCAGTGGGATATTTGGCTGAGCAAATAACACATGTGAAAGAGAGGACTGGCCCCTTAGCTTCATCCTCTGCATGATATCTTAACAAATGTGTGCGGAGGGCACTTAATGTTTTAAAGGAGCATGGACAATCATAATCGAGACAAGGTACCATATTTTCCAATCTCAAACGTCCTGTGCTGTAGTCTGTAATGCTGCAGAAGATCACCCCTTGTTGTCGCTCTGAATCCACAGACTTAACATTGCCATCTCATTTGGCGGCACCTAAGAAAAAACACAAAGTTTTAAATATAAGTGCTTTTCAGCTCCACATTTCTACAGATGAAAACCATCCCTATGTCAATGAAATGTCTATGCTGTATAGTAGGGCTGGGTGGTATATTGACTTTTTATGGTATATAAATATATTTTCAGACAAGATATAAGATGAGACAACACCAATATAAAATGAAATTGCAGCTCTAAAACGTAACAGTGTTCATAGACTGATTTTACAGGTGTTTTTTTGTCTGTTTCACTGTAAAGCAACAATTACTACATGTTCTGAGTTATCAAACCCCAGAGAATGTGCTATTAACCACCCACACAATTTATAATGACTAAAAACAATTCATAAAAGTAAAATTACTATTACTTCGTATAAGTAAAATTATGTTTCAAAATCCTTAAAAAATTAGCAGTATTCTGTGCTCTGAGACACTGGGGGTGTGTCCGCTGAAGGCGCTGAAAGCATACAACTACAGCCTCTAAGCCTAATTTCATGCAGAACTCCACAATAAAAATACAGAGGTTAAAATAAGCCTTCAGGACAAGCAACATGAAGACATTTTGAAAATAAAGTAATGGTAGGAGCCACTATTTGATTCAGCACCTATTTTGAAGGTAAATGTGGACTTATTTCAGTAAAAATGTAACTTAAATGACTAGTTAAGAAGCATTCACCACCGTCATCTTTGTGCTAAATGGCTGTTTTTTCCAATGGAGTTCGGCAGCTGGCTCACTAAACTCCAACTATCAAACTTAACACCGCTAGTCAAATATGAAACAGCATTCTGTTACTGCGTTTCCCATTTCTTGCATAAAATGTTTTCAGAAACCTCTTTAGTGTAGTTTAGCTGTAAAATGAGAAAGTTTGTGCCCTGTTAAGCCTCCCCCTCCTGCTAACGTTAAGTGCTAACGTTAACCGTGCTAACCGCTGCTGACGGGACATTACCACACTAAAA
>NW_019525660.1:5629726-5631708 GCF_002814215.2 Seriola lalandi dorsalis | reverse complement strand
GAAGGGGTCTAGAAGACTGGTTTTGTTTGTGACACCTTAGGGGGTCACATGTCACACGCTGGCCCACACTGGCTGGCCAGTGGGGTCCATGGGGGGGAAGGGTCATCCCCAGGTGTGAACCGTGAGGAACTGTGGGGTGTGAATTCCTTTGTCCAGTGGAGCAAAGAAACATTTGGTCTATTGAATGACTGAGTCCCAACAAAACTTAACACCGCTAGTCAAATATGAAACAGCATTCTGTTACTGCGTTTCCCATTTCTTGCATAAAATGTTTTCAGAAACCTCTTTAGTGTAGTTTAGCTGTAAAATGAGAAAGTTTGTGCCCTGTTAAGCCTCCCCCTCCTGCTAACGTTAAGTGCTAACGTTAACCGTGCTAACCGCTGCTGACGGGACATTACCACACTAAAATGAACAGATTTATGCATGAAAAGAAATAAAATTGCAGCTCTAAAATGTAACACTGTTAACAGACTGACTTCACATGTGTTTTAGGTAAGTTACCTTCACATTTGCAAGTTGCAACAAAACAGCGAAACTGCTGAGTCTCTTTTTCTGTGATAGCTCATTTTATATTGTAATAACATGCGTTGTTCTTACAAGCCCAGTGATAACAAGTTTCCTCACCTTAGTTAACCAGTTAAATTTTGCAAGATGGGCGATGTGGAAGAATATGAACATTCATTGTCTGTACTTTCTTCAAATGTCTTGTGGCCAAATGATAGCCTGCTGCATTCAAAAAAAGCGCACTTTGACAGGAAGTGCTTTTCAATTAAAATTTGCATGATTACATTAATTTGAATTCATTCAATATTCTCTCTATTTGGAATTAGATAAACATAATGCTTATGTTTTATTTAACTACAATGGGTGGATTTTATTCCGAACATTTTTATTTGAAATTCAATTAAATAATTGCCTCAAAATCAAAAACACAATTATATTGAATATATTTTACCTAATTTAAGATAATAATATATTATATAATACATTCATTCAAATCTACATGACCACAGAATCATTTCTTACAGTGTGCCGGGATGAGTACATGATTTATTTCCAGTGTTCAAAAGTCACCCTGATCATATTCTGGTTTTGAGAAATGTCTTGATATAAAAGACTCTGATATAGAACAATGTCACATCCCTCCATCATGTATTATGTGGGAAATATCTCATATTCTGTGTTTTTTTTTTTAATAAAACAGGAGAGTTGGTTATCTGGTTGCTAGGTGCACGCATGCACGCACACAGGCTGTCGTTGCCATGGCAATGTGAAAATCTGCCCAGAATTTGGCTTCTACATGGCTTCAAACAGTTGCAAATTATGAGAAAACCGAAAACACCGTGAGAGACACTGAACCCAGAAGTTTCTTACAGTTTCTATTTTATTCAGATATTCCTTAAAATGAGTGAGTAAGCTCAGTGCGAAGACAGAGTGAGATTCTTTTGAAAAAAAAAGACAATTACATTAGGTGTCAATGAGAGTGAGACAAGTATTGGTGCCGGACTCAGCACAACCATTTAAATTTTGTGCAGACCCTGCCTGTCAAAGTTACATTTTATGAATCCCAACAACTATGTCTACATTTTGAGAAAGAATTATTTGTGTCCTTTTTACGGTTTGGCCGTGAGCTCGAGTTAAAAATAAAAATAAAGGTTATTTTTTACTGCTTCACGCACTCTAGCAAACTGACACTGTCACTCTAACTTTGAAGAAAAAGTGATTTCCACTCCTCCTTTGAGTGCTCATAGTTTGAAAAGTTTACATGTTATGTAAAAACAGTTGTTGTGTTTTGGAGAGAGCAGATGTTTTCCTCCGTCTTATAGTTTGAATCACATTTCTACGTGCAGGTATGAGAGAGCTGGGTGACTCAGAAAAAAGGTGAAATTTTGTAGAAAAAAGGTGAAATTTTGTGAGTTTTTAAAGAAAATTCCAATGCATTCCTAATGCATTATTTATTCCCAGTATTTTGGGAATAACTT
>NW_019525660.1:5629137-5629706 GCF_002814215.2 Seriola lalandi dorsalis | reverse complement strand
TACCGAAAGCCGGTGTTCGCGAGGGAAGTAACGATACCGTCTGCAACACGGACTCAGAGGGCGGAACACACACATAGCTCGGGGAGCGTCACCCACCCGGGGGGAGGGGCATCGCCCTTCTTGACGTCACCAGGGGCGAATCTCCATTTCGCTCGTTTGAGCACACATTTCTTGAAAGGTGGAGAAAGCAAAAGAACGAGAGTATGGACTTTTCTCATGTTTGGGGGGTCCGTAGACACGCCATGGACACATACTACCGATAGAAAACCATGGAAAAGTGCATTTTGCATAATAGGTCCCCTTTAAAGTAATAATATGTGACTTTCCACATTAAAATGTCTAAAAACGACTGGACATATGTTATATATATATATATATATATATATATGTATGTTTTTTTTTTAGTTGTGTACTTACATTATCACAAATGTTTCCATCAATTGTCAAACCAGAGAAATCTGTGATTTTAATCATGATAACGGTCTGTTTCATTTGGTCCCCTGACAATGACGTCATATCCCCTATGTGCATGCGTTTGTTGTGGTTGGCAGCCATAAGTGGTCAAAAGT
>NW_019525660.1:5607014-5629117 GCF_002814215.2 Seriola lalandi dorsalis | reverse complement strand
CTGCGGGACGAGTTACGCGCCAAAATTTGGCGGAAGAATAATAATAAGCCTGAGGAATATTAATAGATGCCTCTATTCTAGCTGCTATTCTAGCTGTAGAGGAGTGCCTCGGAGCTGAGCACACGTGGCACTAATTATACAGTATCTTATCAACAGCTGAGCGAGAGAATGATCGTCATACTCATATAAATGATCCATGGTATGTGAGCAGGAATGAGTACACTGCAGTCTGGCTGGTAATCGTGTACTGGTGAATCATCACTTGCGTTCACAGGACACAGAACATCCTGATCAGCAGAGAGGGTTAATGAACATTTCTAAGCCTGATTGTAGATACAAAAAGAAAAGACCAATCAACTCAAGAACTCAAACAGGGCCACATTAACCTCCTGAAGGGACCTGGGGAAAAACTTTTTGACCCCCACGTTATATGTCACCCAGAAACAAACCAGAACTTAAAGTAATAATATGTGACTTTCCACATTAAAATGTCTAAAAACGACTGGACATATGTTATATATATATATATATATATGTATGTTTTTTTTTTAGTTGTGTACTTACATTATCACAAATGTTTCCATCAATTGTCAAACCAGAGAAATCTGTGATTTTAATCATGATAACGGTCTGTTTCATTTGGTCCCCTGACAATGACGTCATATCCCCTATGTGCATGCGTTTGTTGTGGTTGGCAGCCATAAGTGGTCAAAAGTGACTTTTTATCCAGTTTTACGCCACATTTTTAAGATACACTTTTCACATCTTGGTCATTTCAACTATACTACTATTTTAACTGGATGGGGGATTTTTGTCATCGGATGTCTTGAGTCTGAGTAATCAGGGAAAAAACCCAGGTAAATGTTAGGCAGCTCAACTCCCAACCCATCCCTGATGTGTCTGCCAAAGAGTGTCAGTGAAGCACTTATTTTTAACATGAATTTGCTTAATTCAGTGTTACTATTTGTTTTGATTCTCTGGTCCATTTCCTTATGAGAGGAGGACACCTCTGTGGATAATTTGGCTGCCAGTAAAAACCTCCTGAACATCTGGTTCATAAGTTACCAAGAAACAAATGTAAGAGGTCTCAGCTCCCGGCACCCCCCTGACATCCTGTATCCGCTGAACAGTGTTGGTGAATCATTCATTTCATTCAGAAACCGTTTTATTCTGTGTTTTTGTCAGTTCTAATCCCCTGGAACATTAATCATGGTTCAAAGGTTCTGTAAACGAGATTTTAAACAATAATACAGCAGTATTTTTGTCAAGATGTGGTGGAGTAATGGCATCCTGAGCAGAGAATGAAATCACACCCTGGTGTGTGTGTTGTAATCTGAGTTTCACTCTTCTTTGTTTTGGTAGCCAGTGTGGTAGTGCATGCGTGTTAGTGCACATACATGTGCATATTAGTCCATTTGAGTCCCTCCAGTTAAAGCGTTGGCCCTCGTCACATTTATAAACATACAAGCACTACCCACAGGTGATATAGCACAGTGCAGTAAGCAGCATTCAGGTAAACAGTGCTAAGGTGAGAGTCACCATCCAGAAGTCCCTTCTCTGAAAAAAACACATTTTCATTTTCCAGATTAGACTGGAGCACAGGTGGACTGGCCATGGCTCAAATCCTGGTCGTCCAGTGGACCATCAAAACGTCCACAAAAGTTTTTACCGGCTCCATTGGTGTCTATACTGGCTCCTTCAATGCCCTTACTGGCTCCATTAGTGTCATTTGTGTGACTGTGTTCCCAGCGGATAAGTCCAAAGCTGAATTTCTCTCCCAGTCCAACCCTGGAGCCAATACTGGTCAATACTGAACCCTCCAGCTTGACTCAGAACTGGCTTTTCTTTTCCTTCATGTATAAGTAACGTGATGGCTACATAATATTACATGTCCGTTTTCATTTGTGACCAGCAATAGAAGGCATGATAACATTAGTTGACTTGCTGTTACCCATATTATAAATGTGTCTGGCAAAAGTTGATATTGCTAGCTGGCTAACTGTCAGCATTGCTGTGGAGAATATCACGACAATGCTAGTGTGTAGACAAGGTAACTTTATTCAGTTGAGCTTCTTGTTCTGTGTTTAGTATCCACTTTTACTGTCCTTCGTAACACCTTTCCAACTGACAACATGAAGGGGGATGGGGTGGGATAAAGCTGAAGGTGTGGGAGCATTTGTTTTGAGATGCTGGTGGTCTACTGCAACGTCTGGTGGCAGTGATGGCTGTTTACAGAACCTTTAATCAACCAATCAGAAAAACTGCAGCAATTTGATAAAATACAACTCTACAACAAATAAGTCTCTAAGACTCACACCTTAGATCGCATATCGTCTCCCAGCAAAAATTGACAGAGAAAGTCTATGTCTAGGTAGAATCTGGCATGAAAAAATATTAATATATTTTTTAACCATTGTAGCACCTGCATGTGGAGACAGTGTCACTTTAATGAGGTTTTCTGTCCCTTATTTCTTCACATAGAAGGTGGCAACCCTACATGCAGATCAGAATAAAGGTGCTTTGCATTTTAAAATGTAAAGTCATTGGGATCTACAAAAGCTCCACAGTCCACCCTTAAACTTCATCAAAACTGAACACATTCCCAACAAAAGAAATTAATGGCCGGTGTTTTTGTAAAGCGTCCAACAGCAGTTTTCTCCATGTTTGACTTATCGAGGTGTATTGTGATTTTCTGAGCTCCATTTATGTGAGGCAGACAGTAAAGGCAGGTTTCTGTGCCTCACAGGAATTCTCCCTGTGTCCTTGAGAGACATCATGGAGTCTGACTTTATTCCTCCCCCACTCCCTAATTTCAGCTCTCCTCCTCCCCTCCATGCCTGTCTATGTGATCCTGCTCTCTCTCTTTCTCCTTCCTGTCTTCCCTCCTCCTCCCACCATCCCTCCGTCACCAGAGGGGGGTCTCTCCATGCTCTGATTGGTTTCATTGGCAGTGGTTCAGTTGTTGAGAATGCCGGCCTGGCTCTCGATGTCGTGCTTGATAAAGATGGATCAACACATCGCATTAAGCAAAGCAGATCTCTTTTCCATCTCATTAAAAAGACAACACTTGATGATAACAGAAATATCCTCCAGTGTCACAGAGATTCATGTTGGCTTATTCATCTCCTGACTGTGTTTTATACCAAAGCAGGCGACATGTAGCAGCTCTGCTGTTGCCCCAAATTCATTTCTGTGTATATTTTATTTAAAGGACACTTTGACATGTGGCCCACATCCACATGTTCCTTTTCCAGTGATAAGTCAGCAAAGTGCAGCAGAGCAATATCTGTCACAATGAATGAACAAGCCTTTACAGCACCAGTGAAATGGTTTGCATGCCATTCCAAACAACTGTGAGGGTCATAACAGTAATAATAATAAAGATCAATTCACTGTTTTTGTTTATTCTGCCCAACACAGGCTGAGAACAGTAAATAGAGAGGCAGTGAAGTTGAAAAGGGTTTAGAGATTTTAAAGCTAAAACATGTTGACACTGCGAGATCTTCACAGAATGAAAGCAGAAAATTCATTATCTATAAATCAAATGGGTTGCTTTGGTTTTCTTGTCCTTTTCAACCTGTTTATCTGAGAAAATAAATATTACTCCTGAATGTTCACACGTCGCTCAGACATCTGCAGCTTTTACATTTTTATTTGATAAAACAGATGGAATACAGTCATCTCACCCTGTTGACTCAGATATCAAATACTAAAAAAGTAATGACATTACTTTGCTAATCACTCAACAGTAGGAGTAATACATCACAGGACCAGACTGACATCAACCCTCTGTCAAACTCCAAGAATGACAGAGATAAAACCAACCCCCACACCACTTGGTCTTGATCTACTTTTGACCAGGTCTGGACCATAAAACCTGATCTGATGTGAACTGATGTGGATTCGACATGTCAGTCGCCACACTGTTTTCAGCAGCAGGCAGAAGTAGTAAGGAAATTAAAGCAAGGCTGAGAGGGTGTTTGGCATTAGATGACAGAGTGGGAGGGGGGCTGTCCTCTACCAGGTGTGGCAGCAGGTTCAGATTGAGTTACTGGTCTGTGATTGATGGAGAGACATCCACCACCCACTGAGAAGGAGATATGTAGAGAGAGCAGGAGGGAGAGTTTAGTGTACTGTCAGGAACAGACAGGGCATTGTCTGTTTTGACTGTGCACATCATACTCATTACCAAGCATTTGCCCTATGGCCGATGTTTTTCTGCTTGTTGACACTAAGTGAAAAATTCCACGAGCTTCTATATCATCAAATTGCCTGACAGAAGAGGAACAGAGCCTCTGGTGTTTCTGCTCGTGGGCACTGCTGATGCGCAGACCATCAATAGAGAGACTGAGAGGGCCAGCATGGTTGCATAGCATCCACCACCCCAGCAAGGCTCTGCAGCAACGCAGCATTTTAAGCTCCAATCAGCAGCTTTTTAAGATTGCAGTGTAGAGAGCATGAGTTCAAGGCCAGAAGGATGCTTTCTGTGAGGACTTGTCAAAGTGGAGAAAAGTATTATTCATTGCTCATTGTTGTTTACTACACTGACGTGTCAAGGTAATAGTCATTATTAGCCACAGATGTAAATAAAAATAAAAATCATCAAGTTTATAGTGAGAGAGGGTTATTGATATGTGGTGATGCAGGAAATATGCTGTGTGAGTCTGTATATAGTGAAATATATGGGCGATCATTAACTTTAATTAATACTAATATCATTCTCAGCAAGTTGAAGTGCATCTGTACATCAGGCTCTCTGCCCCCCCCAATTCTTCCAGCAGTCATTGTGATTTGTGCAGCAATTACCACACAGCTAGAGGAGAAGAAGTACTTCAGTCAGACGAGTCTGTGTCCCATCTAATGCATGACATCCTCACGGTGTCTGCAAGCGTTTTTTCTGTCGAGCACCTGAGTCTGGAGCGGGAATTAAACCACAGTCAGCTGAAGCTACAGAGAAGTGGAAGAGTTTATTTTGGAGTAGAAGAAAGAAGAGTACTAAAATTGAGACATGAAATGGGAGTCATGCTGAGAGTGTGATGCTTTACTAACTGGGATTTAAGAATATATACTGTGGCTCAGTAAACAGTGCCCTGGAGCATAAGCTCGGTCAGTCAGTGTGTGGGAATGCTCTCAACAACACACATCCTGCAAACACCACAACAAGGTGCATCTGAACAAATAGGCAGGCTGAAGGCTGTGTTCCTGCATCACACTACCCCAGACCAGACCAGACCAGTCTTATCTGTGATCTAGATGACCCAGTCTCCTGCAAGTGGAAAGTCAGGGGATCAGCAGTGTCACTGGGCTTTTACCTGTCAATGTTTCCACAAAATGTTACAGCAATGTGTTGAGTAGATGTCGAGATATACTTAAGGATGAACATTCAGTCTGAGTCACAGAGAGGATTTCTGCCAGACTCAATTTAAAGGTGTAGCACTGACACAAAACCCATTTTCACCACATTTTGACTGTGCAGTCCTACTGTAAGGAAAGCAGGATCTCTTGGGCACTGTCGATATCCTGGTTAACAGAGATAGATATGGTTATACTCTGCTGACTACAATAGTACACTACAGTACACTACTACAGCACAGATGTCACCATAACATTTTTATTATCATTTTCTATGTATTAACATCATTCTCTTGATCACAATCAAACATACATTCTTCACTTTAACGAAGTTAAAGTTTACCAAGTCAAAGTCTAAACTGTGTTCATTCACATACAGCACTGTTATTACAGTTTACAGTTTATAAAACATCCTGGTGGTAATGACTTCTCAGCTTCATTCTTTTCTTTAATAACTACATGATGCATAAATAAATATATTAGACTGATTCACTGCTTTGAACTCCAGCATTATACATGTTGTGTACTTTAAGGCACTGCATTACATTCACAATGGATTTGCTCCATTCCAGTATATGTAACATTAGTCTCATTCCAGTGTGTATTATGTTCCCTGACTGCCCTGAGCTGACCCACAGGGTATGTACTCTGCTGTCCAAGACAGCATCATGAACTTTAACAGCCTCAGGTTAAGCTGCTTTCCATCGTTTATGAAAAGTGACATCAGACCCTCCCCCCAGGCACTGACAGCAAATTGTCCAGAGCTCCGCATGTACCAGCACAGGACTTGTTTAACTAGTGTGCTGGGTCAGAGAGTGGATTAGCAGGGAACTGGGCACCAACATGAACATATCAGTGTGGACTCATACTGCCATCTTGTGGCTGAAGTGTGGATGTGAACAATAATGACAACATTTTGTTCAGGCCAAGCCCCAGCAGTAGAGGATGAAGACAGCAAGTGCCTCAGGAGCCATGTTTTGTCCCCTGTGTGAGACAGGGTTGTCTAGCTCTGCTCTGATTGGCCCATTCTGAGAGTCTCAATCAGCTAATTGATATATTTCTTTTCTTAACATAAACTATCTATTCTATTTGAAGTCTGATTAATTCTGTTGCTCTGGTAAATTAACTTTGCTAGGAGCTGCAGTATCAGTGCAGTGGGCAGATTTCAGTTTGTTGATCCAGCACCTGCTGTCCGCCCTACATCCTGTTTGTCTCAAGTGCATGAGGTGGGACATGGAAGTGCCTTTTGCCTTTTTTTTCCTATTGGAGAAAGAGCTGGATTGACTGATAGAGACAAAAAAGGGCATTCCAGGGGAGTATGAGCACTATAGGGGTTCAGCTGACAGAAGAGAGTTTGTTAACTTGTTTACCAATGAGGAAACACTTGACTGCGGTATAGTGATTAATTATTTTATTATTTTATTATTAATCATAATTATCTGTACGGTTTTTATGTTAGCTGACAACCTTGGTTGTATTTCATTGTTAAAATATGCAACATCACACCACACAACAAACACAGACCCAGGTACTCTGGTGTACTGTGGCATCTGAGGCCACATATTTATTCATCTTTTTTGTTGATGGTGCTGTCTATTGACACCATCCAAGTGGCTTTAAAGTGAGAGTTGTTCAGTTGTTACGTTTCACATACAAACCAGAGGGTGAAGCTGTTTCATCAGATGTGGCTGTGTTGCATCAGCAGACAGTTAGACCTGCAATCTAATAATCTGTGACTGGTTCATGATTAAAATAAACATCTGAGTTCTGAGACATTCAGTGAGTTAGTGTGAGGCATCTTTTCTTGTGAATGGAGAGGCAGCAATCACCAGTGACCACCTTCAGTTTACTGATTCATTTATCCACTGCATTTATTTGCTGCAGTCATTTGGGGCAACTTGCTGGGACAAAACTCTATTTAGGCTGTAATCTGCTATTTTGTTAGATTGTTAATTAGGTCTATTTTATTTTCTCTTCACTTTGTTTTAAATTGCACTGAACTGCTTCCGTTTGCCTCACATTAAGCTATATAAATAGCCTTTGTTTGAAAAATGATATACAAATCAAATTTGCCTTATTTACAGTAGACAGAACCCACCGATCCCTGCTGCAGCAGTTAGGTTCATATGTTTGTGGACTGATTTATTAAATAAGAATTTAGAAAAGCTGCAAAATCAGTTATAGTGATATTCTGTGAGAATGCCGTTAATTACTAATTGATGTGATTTTGTTTTAAATCAGTACTTTTTTAATTCCTTCACTGTTTATTTTTAATATTTGAATTATGATGAAACTATTTTCTCTTTTTACACCCTAAATAACAAGTTACTGTAAGACAAAGTGAAAACGACATTAACTAAAACCAACAGACGTGCAGCCTGCAGGGCAAAGCTCCTAGATCATTATGACTCACGGGTGACTGGTTTAGTATAAGGCCTCATGTCTGTGAGACCTGGGTGAACGCAGATTTATCTTTCGATTCGCACTTAATATTTGATTTAAACCACAGTTTAGAAGAAATCAAGCCCACTTCCGTATTACGAGAACTTGACGGAAGACTGAGGCCCCTCCCCATCCCTAACTAATACGGAAGTAGGCGTGTTTCAATCTCAATTTGGTTCGAAAAAAGTTTCCTGCGGGAACGACTGAAAAGCTGTTTCACGGTGAAGCCGTATATTTTAGGTTAACACCACAGTCTTATGTCAGTTCAGACCGCAGACTGTATTTAAAACGGGGGGTGGCTCCGTTTGACCGAAACTCCTCCCTCCTGACATATTTCCCAGCATGCCCTGCAACCCAGTACGTGGCTTACATTGGACATACTCAGCGTTTTAAGACAGCGATAACATCTTGATCTGTCTTTCTATGATTGTTGTTTGGGGATGTTTGAGTACTCTACAAAATTGGTACAGCGTCTCCCAGTCTGATTCCACCACCGTGTGTGTGACATCAACAACCCACTAGGGCTATAAATAACCGGGAACTATGGTTCAATCACTGGCTGGTCCGAAGGCGGTGAGATTTCAATTGATTGCTACAGTGAGTTACAGAACCTCTACGTTTCTTCTCTCCCCTCCCTCACCGCCGGCCTCGACTAGCCTTTTATCTGTTTAAGCTCTTACGCTTTACGTTAGCCAAGCAGAACATACGGTAATCACTGTGAGACGGATGAAGACCTTCAAACTTGTAGGTCGGTCAACGGGTAATAAATCCCTGACTCATCATCGGCGAGATCACATCATTTTAAATTCACTCAGACAGTTTTTTATAAAGTGATCAGCTGTCTGTCATGTCATCTACGTTGAGCTGCTCCTAATTGTGTTTAATTGCTAATAGTTGTACAGCTCATGTACAGTGCTGTTTCTTTAATGCTGTGTTTGTATATTTGTCTCAGTCACAGTGAATTAATCCATAAATACTGTGTATTTGTCGCCTGAAATTAAATATAAGACAAACACATGAGTTAGAATGACAGAGCAATAGCAAATGTACTAAGTTTGGGGATATTTTCTAATTCCACTTATCAATGTGACCTATAAAGAGTCTGGGTGTTTTACTGCTGATACAGAGATCTTTGACTAAAGGAAAATTTATGAATAAACTGTCAATTTAATTTTTTCTTTCAGATTGACAGGGCCGTACACATCCGCAACATCATTTTTGATAATTATCCAATTACAGTAATAACCTGTAAAATTAACACCATATCACAGCCACACTTTTTTTCTGGATAAAATCTATATTTTGCATATGTTTCACTGGTTGATAGATTTAGAGACTAATTTTGTGTCATTTTCTCATACATTTAAAATATATTATAAAATATAATAAATATATTTTAAATATAATATTTAAAAATAAGAATATTATTCCGACGCTATAATAGTAATGGCCAACAACAGAATACATTAGTGAATTTTGGGGATTGTGAAAGTCTCAAAAGTAAAATGCAGTGAAAACAAATGAATTCAAAAAGTACATAAATCTCAAATTTTCCATGAAGAAATTTGTTCTTGTCTAAGTAAATACACACACATAAATGTTCAGGTGAGAGAAGTCACCAGCTGATGTCTCGATCTCAAAGGAAGGGGGAGTTCATGGTTGCTGAGATATTATCTAAAACATTTTGCTATATTTGTTAGCTGATTTCTCACCATATGACAGTGCTATCACTACTAATTTAATGTAGTTGAAGTTCTTAAGTATGAGGAACTGTTCAACAAACTCCTTGTAGTCTTGTAGCCTTTGTAGTTTTTGACCATTCATCATTCAATCATTATTTCGTAATTCTTTGCTCATTTTTTCCCCTTAGAAAACCATCCAAAGAAAAAGTGTCATTAAAACATCAATGGTTACAGATATCTGCACCAGAAGTCATAGCACCTATCTCCTTAACATGTACAACATTTTAGCTTTGGAACCATGTTTTTGGCTGCATGTAGTGCACCCAATCAGTGCACTGTACACATATCAGTACACTGTAAGATATAAGTAGGGAGCACCAGTTAATAATCTGAGAGGCAGTAAACCATGTTACATTCACTGGTCAGGCCTTTCAGCCAGATTCATCTGTGATAAAGATGTTTACCACAGCTGCAGTTTAAATTATGGTCACATAAATATTGGCCACATTCTTCTTGATGACATAAAACATATAATCTGAGCCCCCAGTGTGACAAAACAAGTTCAACCACAACACTTAAATTATTTGTAAAAAAAAACCCACATTACGAAGAAGGTTATGAAGTTTATTAGAAATACCAGCCAGATTGGAATCATACAAAAGCAGCACTGAATGCCTGTTTCAGAAGACTCCACATCCACATCATTTACAAGGTCATCCTACCCCCCCTACTCCCAACCATTAAACCTGTCCATCCCAGAAGACAACTGACTACAAATCTGTGTCCATTTTCTTTCACAGCAATCCCAGTTTGTATTCCACCATCATGTGAGGCTCACCCATCATTTCACTCTGGGCTGGATCTGAAAGGTGACAAACACAAACACAGGGTGGTGATCAGATTTTATACTCAGTCAGTTCAGTCTGAGATGGTTTAAACAGGTTGATGTTCTCACCATTGAGGATGTCCTCAAAGCCAATGGATTCATCGCTGCCTCGCAGTGTATCCAGAGCCAAGTTTGAACTCTGTAAGAATGGTAGGCGCTGGATCTAGAGGGAGGAAGGACAGACATCCGGACTTAGGACTGACTTGGGGAACAAACATAAAAACATCTGAAAAGGGAGAGGAAAAGAGGGGGGCTTATCGGGGCTGAGACATGCAGTCACCTGTCTGGCTGCCCGGTACTCCATCTGCAGTTTGAGTGGAGCATGAAGACCCTGGATGTTTCTGAGAGTCGAGAAATTCATCTTGTCCTGGTTCAGCTGGAACTGTACACCACAGATACACACAACACTTGTCAGTCACCCAGGAACACATTCATTCATTCAACATCTCCACCATTAAACCTTAATTTCCTACTTTGCTGTCCATGATAAAATCAAGGTCACTGAGAGCCGGGCTACTGATCGGCTTTTAACAGATTAAATGGGGCCCATCTGTTGTATAACTGGAAGTAAAGACATAAGTGAATGTGAATGTACAGGTAATTCTGTTTCATCGTTTTGAAAAAATTAATATTTCTGAATGTTTTCCATATATATGGCTTTTTTGTAGAATTTAAAATGAACACAGAATCCTGAAAAGCTAAGATACATTACAGTATTATAAAGATGTGTTGTGTGACATGTTATGGTTGATGAAAAGAACAGGTGTGATTAACACCATTAATTATGGTTGTACTGCAGTTACGGGCAATGCTCAATGGACATCTGGATGTAGCAGAGACACTGTCAGCCTTATTGTGTGTTTCCTAATATAACAGGTACAAATATGTGCCATGAAAACAAACCTATAGTGTGCAGTTTTTACAAAACTTATGTGGTCCCATGGAAGTTATCCCCACCAGTGTGGTTCACCAGTTTTATCACCAGTTGACAGCAACATTAAAAGCCCTGAAAAATCTCAAAAGATGTTTGTAGTAGTTGTGGCCAGCTGAAGGTAGACGGATGTGTGTGGACAGGAGCCTTTAACATTTGGTTCATTCATTTATCTCTTACAAAAAATACTCAGAATTACTCACGTTCTTTTCTGATAACTCCAGCGGGTGGCTGGGAAGGAGCTCATTCTTGACACTGGTAAAGCTGCTCAGAAAAAGCAACAACAACAAGAAGATGCCATGTTCATTTAATGTGCTTCAGAGTTGTACGACTAGTAGAGTATTATGGGATGACAAAAACATTTATATTACAAGCAAGTGAATTAACACTGACACATAAAGTGAAAAGTAAATGCAATGTCTTACATCAAGTTTTGACAATGCAGTGTCAATTTAACCAGCATTGAAATCAAAGACACAGTCTGTATTAGGGCTTAACATTTAATCGAAATATAATCAAAATTGCAATATGGCCAAGTGCAATATCCAAATCGCAGGAGCTGCAAAAAAAATAAATATTTTTTTTGGACAAAGGGTAAAATGTGTCACAACATTGTTCAGTTTAGTCAGCATCATAAGCGGTTGTACAGAGACGCTCCGCCCAACAAATCAATGATCATATTCTCCAGACGTAATGGAACATGCTTGTTTGATACAAGACCCGACAAAAATCACATCATCATTTTAAAAAATGAACGAAAAAAAAAAAAAATCCGTGGAGATGAAATGCAAAAACGACCATTCCAAGTTAAATCACATATCTCAACCGCAGTCGTGTCAAAATGAACGCAATATGATTTATTTTGCATATCGTGCAACCATTGTCTGTATGAACATTGGACATTTTAATCATATAGAGAAATAATTATTCATCTCGAAATTAAAGTCTTACCCGCCCCGCAGGGAGTCCTGGACTCCATACTGTCCCTGTGGACAGAGACCGGCCACAGGTACGCTGTCTTTCAGCTGAGAGCGGAGTCCCCGAGTGTTCTGTCAGGTACAGACGACAGACAGCATCAACATTTACTCACATTAAATCTTAATAAATGAATCACAGGCGCTGAGAATTGACTTTATCTAACTCCCTCACTCACGGCGGTGCTAACTAGCATTAGCCGAGTGACTAATCAAATCCCGCACCATACACTCAGCAGCGAATAGGAGAGAGGAGAAAGGTACGGAGGCCTGAAACAAATTCCAGTATATCCACACAAAAAAACAATACTACTACCGACACGCTCAAAATTAGAAAATGATGGTAAATGGAGATGATATAAGTGTCACCGTACCATTGTGATTCAGTCTCTTCCACTTTCTTTTCGATCCGCTTAAACTTCCGGTAAAGTCGCGTTCTCATTGCGACACATCCGGTATGAGCCGGAAAGAAAGTTTTACTGGTAGATGAAGATTCAAAGGTATATAACACTGATGTGTAAGTGTGTGTAGTTTGTTTGTTTTTAGGTACAGAGTAATATACAGCACACTTTTATTTTTACCAACATAGAAACACTAACAGTGTTTGAAATATCGGTTAAAGATATGTTCGCTCGTTAATTTTATAAGTGGGGGTATAGCTCAGTGGTAGAGCATTTGACTGCAGATCAAGAGGTCCCCGGTTCAAATCCGGGTGCCCCCTCATTTTCTGTACGTTGTTTTGAACCCTCAGTTTCACTTATGCAATTGAACTCAAGCTTTTGTATTTCTTTTGTACTCAATAATGACAAAATGAGAATAAGTTTTCTGTCATTTTTTAATATTTATTGAAATCAATTCCTAAAAATACTTATAATTCACAAAAGTATTCAGTTAATTCAGTACTTTGTAGAAGCCACTATTGAATTAATTACACCTTTGAGTCTTCTGTAGGTCTCTACAAGCTTTGCACACTTGGACTGGCACAGTTTTATGTGAATCTTTGTCATGCTCTCAGAGACCTTCAAATGCTGTTTGGCGCTGGCACAATTGTATTTCAGAGAACACACAAGAACTGCCTAAAGTTATGACACAACACCACCATACCACATACTGTACATGACAAAGAGCAACCAAATTCAAGACCCATAATGTTAGTGAGTGGATGCAGGCAAAAAAAAAAACCTATTGTTACAATTTTATTTTCAAGATAGGATGTTAAAAAAAAAACAAAAGAAATCATTTGAAATATGTTTACACAGTGCGCACAGGATTACAGCTGCCGGCGCCAATGGGCTGTCATATGCCTTTTACTCCTTCTAACCCAATGGCCCAGGTTTGATCTCATCTCTAGACTCTGGAGTTTCTGGTAGAGTTTATTGCTGCTTTTTCTGAACACAGTTAATGTTGCTGTTCTCTTCATCACAGTGTCTAACTACCTGCTGTATAATTAAAATTACATTTGTTCCTCTCCAGCACCCAAAGCTCTCTGCTTTAATGAATTCAGCTGTTGTTTAAATGCTATTCAGACCAGCTAGTTACTTTAGCTTAGCAGTTTGCGCTGGCTTCTCTCTCTCTCTCTGTCACTCGGTGTGTCTTGGATCAGCAGATGTACTTACACATCACAATCCTCTACACTGAAGTTACAACAACACCACACTGTGATGAATATTACAAATTCAATAATGTCTGCTGTCTTACTTCGACACACAGTGCCGCTCATTAACCGGAGCTTCTCTAGTCTGCGGCCATTTGTGTACACAGCAGACTTCAGCGTTGATAGGCTATTACTTGTGAGATGTAACCAAACGGATGATGCTGTGGGCGGGAAACTGCTTCAGACCACAGAGTGCTGACTAGAGACTAGAGACAGGCGGCTGCATCAGAGACAAAGTAGCGCATTTTAGAATTAATTTAATTGATCAATTATGGTATTTAAAAAAATTATGATACCATGCCCATGCCTAGATCTGTGTCCTCATTGGAATGATCTAATATGACTTTACTCCAAACATAGTGCAAACAGGTTCACTCAAATATTGGTAGGGACAATTCTGTCCTCCCAAAAAATTGGTAGGGACATGTCCCTACTGTCCATATGCAAACCTACGCCCTTGGTCTAACCGCTCTGGCATAAGGCACTGATAGATGGCGTGCTGCTCAGATGGGCGTCCTTCCAGCAGGTTCTCAATCTCTGCAGGTACACTGAGAGCTTTAGAAATTGTTTTATACCTTTGTCCTGATCTATGCCTCACCACGGTTTTATTAGAGAGAAAGAATTCCTTGGACTTCATGTTTTTTTTCCTGACATGTAGTGTGAATGGTCCCCAGATAGCAAAATGAAACTTCTGGCCCAACATATGCCTGTGTTGTCGGCCTAAGTCTGGCCCATATACTTCTACATCCGGCCACATTCAGCTGTTATCCTCTGGTGCTGTCTCACAGCTGCAAGATTTTCTGTGTGTGCAACAGAATTGGTCCAGATGTGGAAGTAGCATCTGACAGTCATCCTGTATATGGGCCAGATTCAGGCTATGGAACCGGGCGTATACTGGGCCAGAAGAAAACAAGCATGTGGCCCAAGTATGGGCCGGATTAATTTTGCTATTTGGGTAGTTATACCGTTATTATAGTTATACCGTTATTATAGATACGCCACTCAGTCAAGTCAGTCAAGTCAATTTTTTTTTTGTATAGCGCAAATTCACATCATAAGTTATCTCAAGGCACTTCCCAGATAGAGCAGGTCTAGACCTTCTCTTTATAATATCATTTACAGAGGCGCAACAAGAGCAAGCGCTGGGCGACAGTGGAAAGGAAAAACTTCCTTTTAAGAGGCAGAATCCTCGAGCAGAACCGAACACAGGGTGGGCGACCATCTGCCTCGACCGTTTGGGTTGGAGAGATAGAGAGAAAGAGAGAGCGAGAGAGAGAACAAGAGAGAGCACAGAGGAAAAGAACAAGAACGTGCAATGATAACAATATTAATAATAGTGATAGTAGTGGCAGTAACAGCAGTAGTGATGTAATGGCAACTGTAGTGCTCCTACTGATAAAAATAGTAATGACTGCTAATAACATTAATAATTATCATTATTAATTATAGTAAATTTTAGCAGGTTTTGTTGAACAGGATCATGGGGGCAGTAGGTGGTTTTCAGTTGCAGATCCAGACTCTACAGCTACAGCTCAGGAGGTGGGAGGACCTGTGGAGAGTAACAGGAAGGAGATAGAGAAGGAGAATGGAGAGAGAGAGGCACACAGCCTGGGCGCTCATGTGTTTGAGGGAAAAACAAACGGTTGGAATGATGCATTGATTTCAGAAAATTTACAGGGATCTTGTCGGCAGGACCTGGACTATACTGTACTGAGTTTACTGGTTTATTGAGACTGAGACCCACCTGCCAATGGTAGTATGGCAACAGGTACAAAGCCTGAGTTTGTGAAACAATAAGAAGCTAACTGAAAGTTAAGGCATGAAAATATGTTTTAAGTTTAGATTTGAAAGTCTGAATGGAGTCAGACAGGGAGGTTGTTCCACAGCAGAGGGGCCTCATACGAAAAAGGCTCTGTAGCCAGCAGATGTATGGCATGTTTATTATGGTAACCATGACAACCAAGGTCCGATACACATGCAGCCGTAGGGGTGCTATTTCAGGAGACACTCCTATGGGTTGTAGAGGGTTGACAAAAAACTACATACAGGGTTGTTTAGGTTGGAAGACTTGTTGGTCCAGTATGCTGAAGTCAGACAGCGAGACTGGATTTAAAAGCAAAATTTTACTCAAATATCACTAAATGTGTAGCCTATATTTTTTTTAATTTGTCTCTTTACACTTGAAAATATACAGCTCAGCCTGACTGTTAAACACTTCATTCAGTAATGGATTTTATGTTGATAGCCATGTGTTTGTATTGTGGTTACGTTGCTAGGTAACGTAAGGACATGTTTCAGTCATCTGCTGTTAGTTTGGTAGATTGAGTTATTCACAGAAGAAAAAAGAAATAACATGAGGTACTGTATTATTTTCTTGTTGTTTGATAGTGAGTTAGTTTACCTTTTTTATTCTCAGGTTAAACTGTTGCATTGAGGTCAAATCATTTATTAAATCCTGCAAGCATATAGGCAGAGCTGAAGTAAGTTAACGACAGGAAAGTTTTCAGACTGACTTAACTTCATTACCTCTGCCAAAGAGATTATGTTTTCACCTGTTTCTCTTTGTTTGCTTGTTTGCTTGTTTGCTTGTTTGTTTGTTTCTGAAGTCTGGTGTATGTTGTTTGACATTGGTCTTGGCGGAGGTCTGCGCTCTACTGAGGGCATTTTCCAGTGTAGGCTGTTTTTCTGTTGAAGACATAAGCAACAACGACAAAGTGAGCTCTTAAAGCTTCCTGTCTATCATTAATGAATTAGCAGTTAAATACTGTGTAAGACGTGATTTCAAGTACAGTAGCTTAGCCACTCCAGTTTGTGAACTCCACCCAAGTCAGAGGTTGAGATGGCAGTTAGCTACTGCCATGTAAAGCTAAGATGACAGAACTAGTTGAGCTGTTTTTATTCCCCATGACTGGATTCAGCTGCCATCCATGTTAGATAATTTGCTTTATCTGGATTGGTAGCTACACCTGTGCATTTAACTCATATTTCATATGTTTTACTTGTGTTTTCTTTTAGCTACAAATTTAATTTGCTGTTTTCTTAAAGATTTGAATAACAATAGTGTGAATGCTGACTCAGCATTTGTTGTTTTTCAAATCTTTATTAAACTTATTCTTTTTCCTCTGTATGTTTTTCAGTCGTTTACTACAGATTTTTTGCTATAGAAACCGTTCAACTATCAAAATGTTTAGCTTTTTTAGGACATTCCTGCTTACATTAACCTTTTCTACTATTCATTATTTTTATTATTTTAATAATAATATTAAGCTTTTTCTGCAGTTTCTTCCCATTCAAATGAATGAAGACGATGTTCAAATCCTTGAAAACCTTCTGCTCTTGGGCATACTTTTACCTAGTAGTAAGTAAATTAGCTAAAATATTGTGTTAAATTTAGTGTTCTTCAAATTGTCTGTGAGTGAACACAATGCCTACTAGAGAGTATTGTTTTCAGTATTTTTGATTTTGCAAGTCTGCGGTCTATCTAGCCATGCTTAGCATTACTTTAGCAATTTCTTCAAATATTCAATACATTTTCGTTTGTTCAGATAATGAACTTAAGATTTCAGGATGTTCTGCTTCCTCAGGTACTGACTTCAGCTTTTCCAAATCTTTAACAATTACACTTTGGTGTGCAGGATTTTCACAACTTTTTTCCAGCATTTTAAACAACTCAGCTGCCTTTTATTTGCCTTCAATTTTAGGCCATTCAACTTACAAGTTCTGCTGACCTACAGCTTTCAGCATTCACGTGCATTTTCCACAGGGAATGCAATTTCTATTTTCTAAAATAAATTTCACAAAATCAGATTTCGGTCTAAACTTAAATTCAGTATGTTATTACTGCGTTTCGTTTTGTAGTTAGGTTCACTTTTACCTCAGTAATGCTGCCACTTAGCAATAATTCCTAGAAACAGGACAGATTTCATCATAAAGTTGAGCCAAATGTTTCTCTACCTGCTGTGTAGTTTAATTTGAGTGTGGTTCACTGCCAAATGCTGTGAGCACCAAATGTTTCATTCTGTTAGATCAGCCCTGGTACAGCATACTAAAACCACCTGTATTTCCTACATAGAGTTTAATAACACCTCACTGCAAGAGAAATCCTGTTTTCAAAATATTACTGTAGCAAAATGTATTTATCCTACTGCAGAATGGCTCCTGTAAGAGTTCCGTTATATATTGTAGTGTAACTAGTTAATCTCCATGCGAGATCTTCTTTAGCGTAGTCACACGGAGATTAACTAGTTATTTAGAAAGGAATAGCTTAATAGATACTGCAGTACAGAAGGCTGGAATACCAGGTTTCGCAGGGTGTTTAGAGCACACTAGCATGATTTGGCATCAGATTTAGGCAGCCAAGACAGAGAAAAGAGACTTGCATGTCATATTTTTGGATTTAGCAAATGCGTTTGGTTCAGTGCCACATAGCCTTATTTGGGAGGCATTTGATTATGTGCCTGGAGTAGTGGTTAATTTAGTAAAATCGTATTTCCAAGATATTAGGCTATGCTTAAGCACAGCAGGCTTTATAACAGGATGGCAGAGGCTAGAAATAGGCATTATGGCAGGGTGCACGATTTCTCCATTGGCATTCACAATGGCGATGGAGGTAATCATTAGAGCTTCTAAGTGGGTTGTAGGTGGAGAGAGGCGGCAGGATGGGATACACCAATTAGGGGCCTACATGGATGACATGACGTTGATAACTACAACGGTGCCATGTATGAAAAGAGTACTTGAGAGACTTAATAAAAACTTTTAAAAGGTGGGCTAGTATGAAAATCAAGCCTAGTAAGTCTAGAAGTATCTCAATAAGTAGAGGGAAGTTAAGTGATAGGAAGTTTGTAATAGACGAAGATGAAATTCCAATAATTAGGGAAAAATCAGTAAAGAGTCTAGGTAGGTGGTACAATGCAGACTTGAATGACGGAGAACAGGTAGTGCAGTTTCGGAAGGATGTTGCTGAGGGATTGGATAGAATAGATAAATCAGGGCTTCCAGGAAAGTTGAAGCTGTGGTGTCTGCAGTTCGGGTTATTTCCCAGGCTTGTAGCGTTAAGCCATATTTTAGGATTTACTCTCGTTGAAATGGGGTACCAGTCCTCTAGGAGGACAACAATGAATTACTTCATTGCCAAATTTATCAATCTCATATCGGAAGCCATGACTTCTCGATTCAATGGATCTCCAGTCTCTACGTCAAAAGAATACAACAGGACAACAACTGGGTGTAAATAAAAGAGTTTATTAACTAAACTACTATCTACAGAGTAAATGCAAGGTGTAATAATCATAAAGATGAAAATAATAATGAAATGAGCAGTGTGATGAGTTGGCAATGGTGGGAGAGAATATGTTATGGCTATACACTATGGCTATACAGCTAATGATACTACATCTACGAATTAGGTTTGATAATTAAATATCGCTCTATTTCGACATCAACCCAGTCATGAGCAGAGTGTTAAGACCGGCCTACTGTGAGTTGCGCTGTAGCTGAAGACCCTCGGCTGGAACCCAGGCGGCTGTGGTTGCCGTGGTAACCCTGGAGACGCGGGATCTAGGTGAATTCTCCTGGAGGCCGTGTCCCGTTATCACGATAACGGATTCTGCCTGTGTCTCAGCGGTTCAGCTCTGGTGGAGTTTGCCAGGAGACTTTCTGTCTCGGGAACTCTTGATTTCTGCTCGGCTTCTCTGCAGGAGGTCGTGCAGATGTTATCTGCTGGTGTCTCTTGCGGGTTGATGCGAAATAAACTTTAATGGTCTTCACTTTGGTTGGATACTTTAGAGGAGGCTGGCGTTGACCAGATGACTCTAAAGTTGTCAAAATCTTCAAAAAGGAAAACTTGATGATGATTAAAAGTTACAAAATTACTCTGAGGCACTTCTGTTGCTTTGGTTCAGTTGGTCTTGACTTGGCTTATTAAAATAACAGATTGCGCATGTAGACAAAAATCATGTTACTTGGAACTTGTGGCAAAGAAAAATAAAAGACGCGAAAAGTGCAAATATGAGTTTGTGGCGAGCAGCTTAGAACTAAGAGTTTACATGGCTACAGAGCCGGGCTTTGAGCCGGGACTCTGAGCTTTGAGCAAAGATCTCAGCTTTCAGTTTCTGCATCATTTCTCGCTTCTCGCACCATCTGACCTGACTTAGGCTTAGGCCTGGTTTTGGCTTAGGCTTTTGGCTTAGAAAAAAATTGTTCACGACCGTTTTATCCCCTGGGGGCTGGCGCATGTTTCATGGGCGTCACCCATCTTCTCCTGTGTTTCCACTTGGAAAAGAGGGTAATTTTCCACTGAACTTTGGAATAATCTAATTCTAGAGTTTACGTATAAACTCGCACATCCGTCTTCCACCATGACCAAAAAACATTAAATTAAATAACATAAAACTACTTGCACTAATAATAGCAGAGAGGAGTAATAGGAGTGTTGATTTCATATTACATCCTTCAAACCTAATTGTGGTTAATAAACAACAATATAAACATTTCCCAAAGCTAATGGTCTATACATAAGGATTACACAGCAGTTCTTCGACTGTAATAATAATAATAATATGGACATTCTGGATGTCATGTAGTGTGTTACCTCGTGTGAAGGATGCTGACAGTATGGTCACATGAAAGACATTGTCTTGAAATCTACATGTTACATTTCAAACATTCTATGGGATAGAAGTTTGGGGTTAAACTATTGCATAGGAACATCTCATGAGTCACAGAACAGTTAGATATTTAATTTTACATTCATCCTTTGATCTGTGTCTGTGAAGAGTGTTCTGCTGGTCACTACCCAGGATTGGAATGTGGGTAGTAGTTTATGACTCTTATCTAGAGAGGGACAGAGGAAGAGAGGTTGGTGTGTGTGTGCGTGTGTGTTCATGCATGGCACAGACAGTCCAGGATTCACACTTAAGTGTTAATCAGTCCTTTTGTTGTTACTTTTCCTATACAAGAAACAATCAAATATCAATAGACAAAGTCTTATTGTTACAAACTGGAGATTTTGCCTATATTCTCCAGTTGTCTGGTGTCCATTGGTTGATCCTCTGGAGCTGACCCTTTGATCTTTGGTCTGGTTCTGTGTCATTCGGACATGCTAACAGCATGGTCTGTTTGTGAGATAAGGGTCCATGGTCTCTGTTTCCTATCAATTTGATAGTTTGATGGTGGGAAGAGTCGCAAAGTGTCAATTGCGGGTCCGTAACTCTGCATGTTCTTATAATGAACTTCCTTAATGGCTTGTGACTGATGCCAGGCCACGAATGTACGCTACAGGCTGATGTGGCCACTGTCTGTATATGAGATTCCATTATGTGCTGCAGAAAAAATTGAAAGATTTGTTAGCTTTTACATTAGGAAGTGGCTAGGTGTTCCTAGATGTTTAAGCACGGTGGCACTGTATGGGAAAGGCATACTTCAGCTCCCAGTAACTAGTCTAGTGGAAGAGTTTAAATGTACCAAGGTACTAGGACAGAGCTCCTGTTATCTGGGAGTAAAGATGTGGTAATCAGTAAGGTGGTTCCAAACCCAATCAGGGGGAGAAAGTGGAATCCAAGAATGGCAGTGCAGGAGGCGGAAGCAACGCTCAGGCATACAGAGATTGTGGGTAATGTCCAAATAGGCTGGGGAGGCTTGGGGCTTGGCCCAAGCAAACCGGTGTGGAGTAGAGCAGGTCCCAAGGAGAAGAGAAAGCTATTCGTGGAGCAGGTTCGTAGACAGGAGGAAATATTAAGGGGTGCAAAGGCAGTGGCCCAGGCTAAGCAGGGACAGTGGGTGAATTGGGAAGGTAGACAAGAAAAAGCTCAGCTGGAAAGAGCTGTGGAGTATGGAGGAAAGTAGCATTAGATTTTTGATAGGGGCAACTTATGATGTATTGCCAACTCCCCAGAACCTAAAACTCTGGGTAAATGGAGACCCACTATGTTCATTGTGTTCAGGTACTGCAACTTTAAAGCACATTCTGTCAGGCTGTAAGGTTAGTCTGTCGCAAGGCAGGTATACATGGCGACATAACCAGGTTTTAAAAAGCTTAGCTGCAGGAATTGAAGAGTTACGGAGGCAGGCAAATTTAGGAGGGCCTAAAATAAAGAGAGTTGCAATCAAGTTTGTTCAAGAGGGAGAGAAAGTTGGTAAGACAACAAGGAGGCAAGGCAGCTTAGAGGGTGCTTGTGATTGG
>NW_019525660.1:5604918-5606300 GCF_002814215.2 Seriola lalandi dorsalis | reverse complement strand
TGGTGAAAGGAGGTTCCCACCTGATGACCCCAAAGACATGTTAGTTATCACTGCTCATTAGTCTGTATAGCTAAATTAAGTTATCATAGGACATGTTAAGCTTAGGGAGCTATTCACTGAGTCTGGTCCATTTTCTGTAGCACAAGTTTCTTGTTCAAATCAAATCTTTATTCATCAAAAAATAAAATCTCACAGCAGGTCTGAGCACAGAGCAATAACTGTAACTAAAGTCAGTTTGACCTACAAATAATTTTGAAAAGGTCTGAAGCTTTAGGTGTAAAATGAATCAAACATTTATCAGCGGTTTGTTTGTGTCATGAAACAAGGTTGACATCATTATTAAATTCATGGAGTTTCACAGTCCATGTCTCCCCCTCAGTTTTTTTATAAAGATACTTTTTCAGATGTCTAGTTCCTGTGAGGTGCACACCACTGAAGCCTGATGAGCATAATAAAGAGTGACAGCCACAGTCCGAGATGTGTAGTTTTCAGTTTGTCCATCCATCTGTCTCATTCTTTTGGACACAATATCTCAATAAGACCTTGACAGAACAAATTTGCCACTGAGAAGATGCTCAAAGGTCAAAGGTCGACTTGGTGGTCAAAGGTCGAGGTCACAGTGACCTCACAAAATGTGGTTTTGCCCTTGTGAACACAATATTCCTCATACGCTTTAAAGGTATTTCATCAAATTTGATAAAGCACACAAATGGTTAATAATCTATATGACCCTGGATAAACAGGGATGTAACCTGAGTGGCGGAGGCAGACAACCATGAGGCATTCTAGTTCTGATTTTGGATACAGGTATGGGGACACACATCAGTCTGCCAGTTAAACTACACTGTGTGACCAGTCCTTTAATCTTTTGCAAATTATAGACAATATTGTTTCACTTTGTGTTCAGTGCATCACTCATATAAGAGCACAAACTTTCCCTGTGGCTTAGTGAATCATCTCCTTGGTTTGTGGTTTTATTTGCTGTTAATAATATTAAAAAATGATTATTTTACCTTCATTAGATTAAAAACAAAGATTCCTGCTAAGAATTAAATGATGGATACTTTATGTCACATGCTTTAAATCTAAACACCTGGACAACAATGATGCCCTCTCATCTGCTGTTAATATAAACTCTGCATTTCCTCTGTTTTCATATAAATCAGTTCATGCCACTTTATTTGTTCCCTCTCACTGTGAAACACAGTCCGTATGAAGTGTAGAGTTTCATCACCAGCTATTTAAAAAGCAGAAGTAGAATCAATCAGTCAATAAATCAATCAATAAGTGAAGGGACTGTAAACTGTGAATGATTTTTATGGTGCTGATCTCTGTTCTTTAGTTTTAGCTTTTATATTTTACAGTATGTTTTATGCCTGAAC
>NW_019525660.1:5591364-5604868 GCF_002814215.2 Seriola lalandi dorsalis | reverse complement strand
AAGGAGGTTCCCACCTGATGACCCCAAAGACATGTTAGTTATCACTGCTCATTAGTCTGTATAGCTAAATTAAGTTATCATAGGACATGTTAAGCTTAGGGAGCTATTCACTGAGTCTGGTCCATTTTCTGTAGCACAAGTTTCTTGTGTTTACCTTAAATGTATTATACAGTTTCTGATAAAATATGTTTTGTTTTCATGCTGATATGGAGCTAACTACTTTATATACAGTTAGAATAATGAATATGAATAATGATCATATGTTTTGTATGTAAAATCTCTGCCTGTAATAACTGCACCTGTTTAATACAGGTAATGAAGTAAAAAGTATAACTTGACAAGTATAAAGCAGCAGAAAATGAAAAAACTTAATTTAAGAACAAGTACATACCTCAACACTGTACTTAAAGATAGTACATGAGTAAATATCTTTAGATGTCAGAATTCACCACACACAGTTAGAGTAAAAGAGGAAATCTTAGTGCATCTGACTGTCTGCCTTTTCCTTATCCCCTTCTCTCTTCTGGACACACCTCCAGTTTACAGGAGGGAGGTCCCCAGCAGCCCCAGCAGGAACCCCAGCAGGAGCCACTGCAGCAGATAGGAGCCAGAATAATTCAGAAGGCCTGGAGAAGATATGTTGTGGGTACTCTGCTACTGCTGTGGACACACATACACTTGTACATGCTGCAATTAATGTACACAGACACATAGTAAAACTCTGTCTCCCACCTAAACTGTAGTGCAGGGAGGTCTTCAGCTATTTCAAAGAGCTAATCAGCCACTGCAACCAGCAGGATCCACAGTCAATCCTCAGAGCTGTCAATCCTAGAGAGGTAACAGCAACATTGATTTTCATAAAATAAAAACAAAATGAAAGAAAGAGTGAGAAAGAGAAAAGTGAGATTACATCTCCCTGTGGCAGGCAGAGCTGCTGGATGCTGCTGCTGGCGTGTTCATCAGATTTCGACTTGGAGGGGTAAGTGTGTCAAATCACTCAGTACCTATGAGAATGTGATGACAGAGACTGTTGAAGAAAATTCACTCAAGTTCTTAGTTTCAAGTTTGCTGTAGTGATGTGAGTTTATTGGTATCCCAGGATACGGTGAGCCAACTGACACAGAGTGGGTCTGAGGCAGTAGACTGACCCAGAGTGAAGGGCAGGGGGACAGTTACACAGTTGAAGACAAAGGGATAGACAACTGTATTTGCATATACCTGGAGTTACAGACTTTTGGTCAGACAGGGTAACAAGTTGGAAAGGAGGTTAGAAACAAAAGGTAATGTTCTCTAGAGGTTTTGTAGCGTAACACCTAGGTTCAAGTTATCAAGGGGGTAGGAGGGGCTCTTAGGCTGGATCAGCATATCCCCGGATAGGGCAGGAAGGGCCCCTAGACTGAATCAACATATCTACAGGTAAGATGCTGTTAACACAATGACGCGTTGGTGATGTAAGAGGGAAGAAGGGGTGTTATACGGGGACAGGTAAGTAGTTGCTCCTTGATCAAAGGATCAAGGGGCCAACTCAGTGGGGTTATAGAATTGTTCCTAGGTGTCAGCAAGTCTACACTAAAGAATGTGTATATTGTTCCTCAAGATGTACCTGCTAACAACTTGTCTTCAGATTACCTTTCCCCCCAACATCTATTACAAGATCTTACCCACCGGCCCATCGCAGACCTGTGTGCCAGCAGCCCAAAGGACTACGCCCAGACAGGCATGAAGAGGCCTGTGTCCCGGTGGACTAACAATAGCAGGCTTCTGGTGCAGCAGGACCGGTCACGATGGTACCAGCGTGTGGAGAACAACAGCTGGAGGCTCTTCTTCAGCAAGGCAAGAACATGTCATCATGTTCTGCCTGTTCTTCGTCCATGTAGTCCTAAATATGCAATACTCAGTGTTGTCTTTTCTGCAATGTACCTGACCCCTCTGAACTAAAATGATAAATTCAACAAGCAGCTATTTTCCCTTACCAAAAAGTGTAGAAGCTGAAATGTAATGCTTTCAGACTGGAGATTCCTTTCAGAGCAGATGATATATATACTTTGTGTTTGTGCACTGCTTATTCTCTCTGATAGGTGGTTCCCATCGGTGAGCCGATGGAGATTGGAGCGAACAAGAAAAAGGACTTTCACTTCTCCAGGTTGCAGCGGCAGCAAGATGTGGACAGTTGGAGGAAGAGGAGGAAAATTGAATGGCTGAGGCACATGTGAGTTTTTGCAGCTCATGTTAACTAGCAGAGTGCATTGAACTGAGCTCAGAAAACTTTTACTGCTCACAAGCTCAACTTCTCATCTCATCGCAAGAGAAATAAGCTATTATTTCAGCTGTCTTGAATCTTGTTTTAATTGACCTCAGGCTTGTCTCACAACATGCTGCTTGGTCACAAAACTTCTAATTAATTGATGGTGAATTTTATACTGCCATCAGATCCTTGTACAGCTGCATGTTGGCAGTTCAGTCATCTCAGGACTCGCTGGTTTCCTACTCCATTTGGGTTAAAGCAGGGAGATGTGCTCTCCCCCAGTTTTTATAGACTGATCTAGTCATATTGATTAACAATAAGAATTTTGGTATTTTGTTCTGTGCTGATGACATTGTGTTGGTTGGTTGATGAAAAAACAGATTACACATTTAAGAAAGCAACATGAACAGCAGAGTAACCATATGTTTGAGTGTGGATCAATTCCTTTATAAATATGTGAGCTTTAAAGGGGGAAGACAAGTAAAGTCAGAATCAGCAGGAAGAGTTATGTTCTGTGATAAAGAAAATGAAACTGTCTCCTGAGCTTGATTTTTATGCTGCAGTAGTGTATGGTTTTAGAATGCCCTGACTGTAGTGCCATGCAGACACAACATACTGCAGTAGGCCATTGTAGGGGCCATGGGATGGGAGGCAGAGATGTGAACCACCTGTTCAGGTACCAGAGGAAAGGCACATAGTTATCCCTGTTGAAAATGAATCATGAATCATGAACATGAATCAATCCAACAAGAATGACTAAAGATCCGTAGGCCGAAACTCAGAAAGATATAAAATGAAATTTACGGATCGGCAGAGGTCTCTGTATGCTCAGATGAGACCTGATACCTTACACCTGTACACTGAGGTAAGCAGATAGACAGGGGGATTTGTGAACAACAGTTTGTGGTCTGTTATTGGTATTGGTGTTGTTGAGGATTAATTTAATTTTGTGTTCCATGTGCTGTGAATTGAGGAATCATCGTAGTATGGAAAAATTTAGTTGAAGAACCCTCATTAGAATTGTTTGTCCAAAGGTGACTATGTACATATGTTGAGTTAAGTCTTTAAGTGTGATAGAGATATTACCTCTGGGATGCTGGCTTGATAGTTCTAATGACCTTTAGTTGAACAGATACAGGTTAGGAGGCATTGGTTGATGGTTAAAGTTAGGTGTGTACGTGTGTGTGTGTGTATATGTGTATGTGGTCGTGAGTAAAACAGAAATTAAAATACATTATCAGTTTTCAAACACATATATATATATATATATATATATATATATAAATGAATACCATATTAATAGTAATTTCAAATAGTTAAATAAAATAAGCTGATTAAATTGAATCTAAACATTTTGGTTTGTACATGGAAAATCTACAAAGAGAAATACACTATAATTCAACTCCTTGCCATAATAAAGAATTCTGTGGTAAACAGAGCCCTCTAGTGGTGAAACAGTGTAAATACAGATGGTAATAATATGAACATGTGCTCCCACATAACACATAACACACAATATTATAGGCAAGATATAGGCAAAATAAGGCAAACTGTAATGTTCTCACTCAGAGTGTAGCAACTCTGTTTCAACACCAAGTTAAACCATGTCCAATGAAAACATGAGTCGTAGTCGTAGAGTTGACTGTTTACTCGGGCGTCTTCAATGATGTTTGGTGAAAACTGTAAATACAGCAAATATTGTATTTTAAACAACTGAAAACATGAATTAACATAATTATTGGCACAATGAATTATAGCCAGCAGAATGATTTTTAAATGTGTAAACAGCATAAGCAAATGCGAATCCTTTTTAAATTGTAAATAAAATATATTTCCTAGCGATCATCACGATTTATGCTCTTTAACACTGCAAACATTAAATGTATACACTTACTGCGTTGCCTGTACAATGTTTCTCAGTGGATGGCTACATTTAGCTCCAGCACATGCTTAGCATGTCTGCCTCACTCTTAGTCCAAGAGGAAAAGGACTATAAACAGGAAATGAACCAACACAGGTGACCTTTAAGGAAGTGACATCATCGGTGACTTGAACTTCAAAATAAAATCCTCTCAATAGACCTTTTTAACCTTTTAACAGTAATTCCTTTTAACAACATCACATATAAATGAATTGTTTAAAGCACACATTACAAATGAATAACAGAAATGCCTTAGAGGCAACACACAAACATAAGGGAAGTAAGCTACTGTCGTGTGTGCTGCGGTGTCGTGAAAGCTAGTTAGTTTCTCAGTCCGTGTGGCTGCTGATTGCTGGAGGGTTTTCCCTGGCCAGTAGGGGTCTTTTACCTGCATTACCTCGATTTATTGCTGTGTGTAAATGACAAAAGGTGAGTTGTACAATGTTATATTATAGATTAAGTACTAGACTGTATATTTGTTCACTTTGTGTTTGAGCTGAGTTGGGCGCCATGAGGGGCAGTGTGCTGGAATGCTAGTGATGCTAGTAAGCTAATTTATGTTGCTTATAAGCCTCGTGGGAGATGGTGTGTTTATGTTTATTGGTCATTAATACATTTGAATTGTCAATACATTTGTTAGTTAATACAGTCCTTTCTGTAATATTGATTGTATGATTGTGTCTTTATGTTGAAGTATTTTAATTGCATTGCTTTTGCTGTATTAATAGCCTTTATTTGTTTGTATTATTATTACAGACCGCAGCAGAATAAATCAGTCATAACTGAACAGGAAGTCCATCTCTGTGTTCTCTAATCGGGACACACATCTGTACCTTCTCACTCTAAACCAGCTAATTTCCTGGAGACCCCAATCTCCGTTTTAAACAATATGCTAGGAAGATTATGCATTACGAAAACTGAACACTCAAGGGAACAATGTCAGAAAGAATAATAGTAAAGCAGTTGATAATTATATTATATAAAATATTCTGCTGTCCAACATTAACCATAAAGAGATGTTACTCACATTTGTGCATGAACGCACACATAAGGTAAACACCACCGCTGTCCCTCGGAAAATGCACCGGGCGATACCAGACTCGTCTCAGGGAAGTATGACATCATCAACCACGGCAAGTGGGCACAGATTAAACTCATAAAAAAACTCTATAGAGGATGCTGAACTACAATTATAATAATGAAAACGAATACCAGTATACTTTCTGACACAGCCGCCCTCAAATGTAAGCATTAAATTTGCACTTCAGAAAGGACAGTCTACCCATTACTTGGGTTAGTGTCCTCATCATTTTCCCATGCTGGCAGTTTCACCTGCTGAGCAACAGGCCAAAGATATGTCTGTCCTTTAATGTTCACCTCAACCACTCTGATGCGACCGTCCACACCGGGACAGGTCTTGACCAACCTGCCAGTAACTCATTGGGGCGGGGACAGTTGAGAATCAACCATCATCATGACCTGTCCGGTGATTAAGTTGTCATTGTCCCACCATTTCTGTCACCTTTGGAGGTCAGGCAGATGGTGACGAAAAGTTGGACCAGAAATGGTCCGCCAGAATCTGGTTGTGTTGCCATCGCTGTCTTCTGAGTAGATCACTGCATGCATAGATTGCTTGAGGGAGTGATGCATCACGACGTCCCACAAGCAGTAGGTTTGTTCTGACCGGATCAGGGTCAGCAACATTGGAAGAGATGTATCCAAGGGGATTTGCATTGAGGACTCCCTCCACTTCTATCAGCACAGTCTGCAAAACTGTCTCTGTGACTGTTCGGTTACCCAGCACAACCTGGAGAGCGCTCTTAACAGATTTTATTTCTCGCTCCCAGGTGCCCCTGAAATCTGGGGAACCTGGAAGGTTAAACCAGAACTCAATCCTTTCACCCACCAACAGCTCTCTGATGGGGGCTTTGAGAGCTGCAAAGTTTGTCTTGAGTTCAGCTGCTCCTCCATGGACATTGTTCCCTCTGTCCAATAGAATGGCTTGCCTCTGTGTGCAATAAACCAACTAGGGCCATTAGAAAGGGATCAGTATCGACATTGTCCAAGAGGTCGAGATGCACACAGCTCATCATCATTCATTTGAATAATATTCCCGACCTCTTTTCAGTAAGTCGGCCCACTGACATTGTAAGGGCCAACTCAGTCTACTCAAGTAGACCAAAACAGTGGTTTGTACAGATGAAGCTTTGCCGGGGGTAAATCTGCCATCTGAGGAATCACCGGGTTAGCTCGCCACCTCTGACACTCTACACAGCTGTACTGGTGCCGCCTGATTGCTTCCCTTCCTCTCAGAATCCAATATTTCTTTCTTATCTCACCAAATACCTGTTCAGGGCCAGAGTGTAGTAGCTGATTATCGTAGTCTTTGATCAGGAGACCAGTTATATGGTGTTTTGAGGCTAGAATGATAGGGTGTATAGCATCCGGGTCCAGACCTTCCACTCTGTAGAATAGCCCTCCAACCCTTATCAGTCTGCATCATATTCAGGAGTGAGGGTGAATAGGCGACTTTGATTGGAAATGGGCTTACCAGCAGCTAGAGCCTGTACCTCTTCTGGGAAACTATCACCTTGAGCTTGTTTCAGAAGATGCAGCTATGCAGCTCAGCAGCTGCAGCATCAAGGTTCTTTTAACCATTGGCCGCCCCATGAAGGAACTGGAGGGTGGCCTTAATGAGTTCTCCCCAGCTATCCATGTCAGACATGGACATCATACTCTGTCCACTACAGGTGGTGTTTCCACAGAACACAGTCTTCCTCAACTCATCCTCATTTTCCTCCTGGGCCTCTTCTATCCGTAGAGTTGGCCAGGTGCCCGGGTGCTGGAAAAGAAACCATAGGCCCTGATTCGAACAGATTGCTTGACTCAGTTCACAGAGGGTTTTGCCATGGGTAAGGTCATCGGCAGGGTTGTCTGAGGTGCTGACATATCTCCAGGTTGATGCTTCGGTAAGATCTTGTGTTTCAGCAACCTTGGTACCAACGAAGACCTTATAGCGGTATGAATCTGATTTGAGCCATGTCAAAACTGTCGAGGAGTTGGTCCATAGGGTTATATCACAGGAGGGAAGGGATAGCTCAGTAACCAGAACCTTGGCTAGCTCTAACTGTGGAGATTCGTTTACGTGGGCTGACCCTTGACCTGGCCATCACAAATGCTACATGGATATTACCGTGGCAATGCTGTGTTCATAAGTAGCCAAATGCACCATATGCTCTTTCAGAGGCATGTGGTGGAACATAGCATCTTGTCATCTCCACTTGTGGCAGGTCCACCAATTCATCCTCACACCATCTCCATCTATCCAGTAGAGCTTTGGGTTGGATCGGCTTATCCCACCCAACCTCAGCTTTCCAATGTTCTTGGATGAGAATTTTAGCTTGGGTTGAGTATGGTATGAGATATCCCAGTGGGTCGTATTGTGATGCCATGACCTTGTAGACATTTCTCAATGTTGGCTGGCCATACTCAACTGACCGATGTCTGTATCCAAGGCGATCAGTAAGGCAGTTTCACTGAAGATCCAAAGCCGGCTCTTGTAGTTCTTGGCTTGTTGGGAAAGCCACAGTTCTGGGCTGGCTGCTCTTGCTTCCACAAGGAGATGCTCTATAACTGATGGAACATTACTTGCTCACTGCCTTATCTCAAATCCTCCTGCAAATAGTAACTCACACATTTGATCAATGAGGGTCCTGGCTTCATCAGCCGATGTGAGACTATGCAAACAGTTGTCCACATAGCAAGCTTTCTCAACAATATCTAGGACGTCATCATTGCCCTGACTTTACATGCCTCTGGAGAGCATATGTAGCGTAACAAGGGCTGCACGTTGTCCAAAATGGTAAGACCTGCCACTCATACACGCTCGGCTCCTCCTCCTTCTTTATGGCTCTCCAAAGGAAGCGAAGCAAGGGTTTGTCCTTAGGCAGCAGGTTAATCTGGTGGAACATCACCTTGATTTCACCACTTGGGTGCATGGAGGACATGGCTGCCTTTGCGATGGAGAAGAGACATTGCATATCTTTTCACACAATCCACTTCCACCTTAATTGTGTGCTGGTCCAGTAGTTCTAGGGCTTGCTGATCTTCCTTGAAAACCAGTAGACTTTCTGTCATTAAGAAGGAGAGGTTTGCTTTGGACAGATTTATAAAAAATAAAAAAAACATGGCAGGTGAGACAGATAATGCTGTGTCCATCATAACAGCACATTTCTGTCATGGAAACTAAATGTCTCAAATTGTTCTCCTTTTGAATCTGGAGCTGTTTGTCACAAGGCTGGACGCTACATTATGCAGGACACTCAAGTAAATCAGTCAGTCAGGTAAAAACTTTACCAGAAGAAGGGATTCAAGGACCGTATTTTATTTCTGACAGGTTGTTGTTACTGCAAGTCCACAAATTGTCACAGAAATATACAAATTCAGTAGCCATTTTCATATTTTTACCTCCTTGGATTCTGTTATTTCTTTCACAAAGTTTTGGGCAAGTTTTGTACTGCTGTGCAGATGTGTCTGTGAGGAAATGTGCTCTCTCCCATACATACAGTTATAACGAGGGTCATCTCCAGACTAATCCAGTGCATCGAGACATGGTGACTCTGGTGGGGAACTCAGCCCAGGAAGTGATATACACCATTGAAGAGAAGGAGGACAATGAGGTAGAGGAGTGGGAGTTGGATGAGCTCCAGGCCTGGATCACCACTCTCAACTTTGAGGAGTAAGACCCGCTGCTTGTAAACTTGTACACAGAAAACATTTATGAGGTTCAGATGCCTCAAAAGTTGTTAAACTGGGTCAGAGCTTATGTGTTTGTGCTGAAAGGCTCTGCAAGGCACTCCCTCTCTATACATCTTACACTGTATTATTCTGTGATATGTGTGTGTCATATTGTGCTGTTTTACCTGTGCAGGTATATGCAGGAGTGGAAACATTTGGGCTGCAGTCCCTCCTCTGAGCTGAGCAAAGGTCAGACTTTTTTACATAAATCTCTTCTTGTCTCATAACCTGCACTTACTTACACTTGACTGCATGTGTTACTGCCACTGGTGTCACTTATACTTGCCACTTATTTAAAGTGGCAATAGACACGTTTTTTTATCATTATGAAAAATGTTGATTGCACAATGTAATGGCTGTAGAATAATGGCACCATCATGTGTTTAGATTGGTTCCCTATAAGCCTTGCTTTCACAATGCAATTCTGTCTGAAATTTCATGAAAAAATGAAGGCTTAAATTACAGCAAAACAGAAATGGATAGTGCTTCTGTTTTCCCTGATAGCTGTGAGTAGTTTCCCCAGGTAGTGGAAATGGTAGACACTGGAACAACTGGAATAACTGGAAACACTTCAGTATTCAGTTAGCCTTATTTCTACTAGATCTGAAAATAAGTTTTTAACACATCTATCTTTATCATAGCACTGAGGTTGTGACTAATAAGGCTGGTTCCATTAGTGTATATCTCATCTACTGTGAAAGAAAACATTTTTGACTATTTTTGTTTACATGTCATTTTATTCATCCTTGTTCTTCTTGCTTTTCTCTTGTCATTCGGTTCTTCTCCAGATCTTCATTCATTAGAGCCGCATGGGTTAGTTGGTGTGACTGACAGAGAATAAAATAATTGATGTAAAAACCGAACCAGTCGTAATGTGCTAACTGAGCAGCCATATTCATTTTTAACATCGTCTCCATAGCAGGTCTGAACCCAGTTGTAGTTGGGACAAAAAGCAGTGAAATTAACATCTCCTTTTTTAGGGATATGAGAAAGTATTATCTGTGCATTCAAGTCATTATGTGACCCCTTTAATACCCCAGTAAAACCAGTTAGTCCAGAGATCCCTTAATGATACAGATGAAGAAAAGAAAATGAAGTGAGACAAGGATTTCCCCCAAGATTACACATTTATTCAAAAAAGGTTTAAAGGTCTATATTTAAAAAAATAAAATGTATTAAAGTTGGTAATTAAAAAACAACTATAGAAAATATAAAAGAGGTGCTTCAAGACCTAATCTGTCCAAATCAACAAAAGGCATGCAAATAAATAGTGAAGGAAGTGCAAAATTGACCAAACACACTATTATGTGGGGTGGTGAAGTACAGGTGAGGAACTCTACGACCAAACCCTACACCGTCAGGTTTGTTGCGCTCACTGCCGCACCTACAGCACTTGTACAGGGACAGAAAACCATGTATGTATGTCACAGCAGGGGTATACATTCTTGGGGGAAATAACCAAATCAACGCCAGGAGGGCCAACAGTGTACAAACAAAAGAAACAACTAACAGAAAACACCAAATGAACTAAAGACTAAGTGCAAAGCAATGTATCAAACAACAAAACTAAGCAAAACCGTTAACAAAACAGACACTTAAAACACAATAACTAAACTAACAAAATAACCAAACGAACATATATAGAGCAGCGACAGCACTCTGGAGGGTCACCAGGCAGCAGAAAGAGAGAGGGCAGTAGCATTAGGGTAAATATATAGCTATTACGTACAACATACGTGTTGGTTAACAATTAAAACCAACACGTAGGTGTGACTAAACCCCATGGTGACCTGGAAGGGATCTCACACTACCTGCTACATATGCTTTATTTGCATATGTTACGGCCGCTACTCTGGCCTCTTTTGTTGTGTTTAATTTTTCTGTTTACCAGGCTGCCTGCCAAGCGGCCTGCTCCTGTCCACACGGATGCTCCACCCTCTCTAGCCTAATTGGTGCGGTTTGTCTGCAGCTGGCCAATCCCTGCCGCCCAATCAGGAACCCCCAGCTATAAAGCTCCGGCCCGTCTGTCAGTCGAGGCAGCTGACTGTTAGTGGCAGCTCGCCTCTTTGTTGTAAGAACATTTGTAGAGTGTGAACCTTATGATAGCACAGAGTGGTCGTTTGTTGTGCGACAGTTTTGTTTTGTGACCTACTGCTATTAATCTTAAAAGCCTGGAAGTGGGGTCAGGTTTAGATCTAATACTGCCACCAATTTTGCTGGTTTATCTGCTGGTAGCCATTTGTATTGTTAAAAGCACTAGGTGCAGGGGTGCTGTTTCCGGTGTATTTTGGTTCTTTAGTCGGCCTTGGTAGCCAGTTTTGTTTTTCCTTTTACTTTCAAGTGTATAATTCCTTGTACTGATTAGCTCATAAAGAGTCCTCCTTTTGTTATATTCTGTTTTTGATTTGGACAGCACCCATCGGCCCCATTCCTTGGTTTGTGTTTTTTTTCTTCATATAAACCATTATTTCTACTATTTACGATACAATAAACAACTTTATACCTATTACCAACTGGGTTTTGTGTTGCTTCCCTTTCCCCTGTGAGCCGGGTTGTAACAGCATATGATAAAATACGCATCATGCATGTTAAATTAAGCCTTGTGCCCCTAAATGTTGTTAAATGTGTATTTCTGCTGTATTTGTAGTGTCCAAAGAGTGTCACACATGTGTCACAACATGTGTTTTCTGCAGTTTTAATTACACTTAGACAATAAGCAGAGAAACATATCAAATCACTGGTTCAATACTGTGTGCCTCTTTCATCTCATATCAATGAAGACACCAAGTTTGAAATATCTTTATTCAGATTTTACACAGGCACTGAGCTTTGTATTTTTAGAGTTATAGAGTTTTATTTGACAAATTGTGAAATACAACACAGCCTCTCATCTAAAAATAAGTAATTGATGTTTACAAATATTATTTAATGAATAAAGGGTCACAGCACTATGCAAGTGGTGGAGACAAGTCAGTTCTGGGTGAACAAAAGACCAAAGTTATGGTGTTTAGTCCTAAAAGAAAAGTGAAACTGATATAATTCATCTTATTTTCTACTTTGGAGACACTAAAACTAAAGGCAGATTAAAGTGCCTCTCCAGACATGTTTTAAACTATGTAAAAATACTCTGCTATGATAAATATTTTTGCTTGACAATATTTTCCACACATAAAAATTAAAAAAATATTAAAAACCACTACTACTCTCACTTCCTAATCGAAAAATCTGGATCAGGCCCTATGCCCCACCCAGACTCAGGAGCTAGACAGTTTGTCTTCCCTGATCAGATCCTCCAGTTTGATCAGTCGATCTGTCCCTGTTGTCGCTCTAGCTGTCCGCTTCTGCTGGGTATCATATTCTGCTGTCTTTTCTCTCTGGTTGGGAAATTGGTCTTTCTTTCCTTCCTGAGAGTTCACTCGCTCCTCTGTTACTTTTGTCTCTTTTTTTTTTATTTATTTTTTCCGGCTTTTTGTGCCTTTATTGATAGTGCAGTAGACAGAGACAGGAAATGGGGAGGCAGAGAGAGGGGGAATGACATGCAGTCAAGGGCTGTCCGATGCGGGACCCGAACCGGGGCCAACTGCAGCGAGCACTGTAGCCTCTACACATGGGGCGGATGCTCATCCAACTGAGCTACTCAACGCCCCTACTTTTGTCTTTTTGTGTTCGAACTGTCTTGATTTCTTCTTCTGGCATATTTGCTTAATACCGTAGACTAAGATGTCCAAAATGTCAGAGGCAACAGACTCCAAGGTCGGCAGGCATGATCTGTGTTGACCCATCATCAGGCTGAAACTCTGTGGGGAGAACAAGGCTAATAACTTTGCAAGAAGACCCTTCAGTACCTGAAGACAGGAGCCATGAAACTCTGCCAGGTCGCTGCTGACCTTCTTGGAGGACACGTAACTCAAGGACATGTAATAGGTAAGGCTTCATGTACATCAGAATTAGAATGTGCAGATGGCTCAGGCTGGTGGCCAAAGCTCAGCCGCTGAGGGCAGGTCTGCAGCTCTACAGACTCTGAGCATCATTCGCCTACTTTGGAGATGAGGTCTCGCAGGATTCTCACAGATTTGTAAAAAAAAATTCTCTGTACAAATACAAAACATATTTACATACTAGAAAATTCCAGGGAAATTTTGAGTGCCACGGGGGCTACTGCCGGGATGAGTACATGATTTATTTCCAGTGTTCAAAAGTCACCCTGATCATACTCTGGTTTTGAGAAATGTCTTGATATAAAAGACTCTGATATAAAACAATGTCACATCCCTCCATCATGTATTATGTGGGAAATATCTCATATTCTGTGTTGTTTTTTTTAATAAAACAAGAGGCGACATGTCTTCAAACTGGCATTTAAAGGGTTAAAATCCCGAAAACTAATAAACATTTCATAGGTTTGAGCAGAACTGAAGTGGTTTAAGAGATATATGCAAAAAAAGCAGAAAAAAATATTGATATATGATGATTTTATAGCATTTTCTTTGTGTGTCCTTTTTTGGACGCGAGGAACCCCAGAGGGTACAAAATGTGTTACC